>NC_050450.1:15005980-15085980 GCF_903995425.1 Onychomys torridus | reverse complement strand
TACCTCCTCCAGGAGGTGAGGGGTGCTTCCCCCACTTCCCCTTGGCCCCAGAGGGAACACCAAGAGTTGTAGTCTTGTGAGGATCTCTGGTTTCAACAGCGATGGCTGTGCCATGTCAAGGACAGAGTCCCACAAAGGGACATATTGAGTGTCAGCTTCTGCTGTCCCCCTTAGCAGTGTGGCCTTGAAAAACTTGCAGGACAGCCACAGCTTCCTCAACTGTTGACACTGGTGATTAGTTATGAAGACGTGGGGCTTGAGATACCCGTAGAAAAATGGGGCGTGCTTGGTGTAGTACTTCAGCAGGATACAAACTAGGTAGTGAGTGCTTAAACTTTTTGTAAAATTGCATTTATGAGAGAGAGGGGAGAGAGAGAACAGGACTAGAACACATGTGGCACAGTACACTGGATGTCTGAAGACAACTTGGGGGAGTCAGTCCTCTCCCACCACGTAGGAGGTCATCAGTCTTGGTGGCAAGCACCTTTATCTACTGAGCCGTCTCGATGTCCACATTTTTATTTTTATTTAACACTATGTGGGTGTTCCCAACTCTATTGTCCTTCTCAGATCCACTGGTAGGATGGGGTTCCTGCCCATTTCAGCTTTTGGGGAATTCAGGTATCATTTCTGTTTTCTGCTTCTGTTTGAGGTTGTCTGGTCCCCAGACTGCCTGCTGGGATTCCAGGTGGCAGGGACATGGCAGGGCAGAGTAGGTGATGCCAAGTGTTCACTTCCATGCTGTGGAGCCTTCTGAAGCCTCCCAGAACCGACCAGGGACCAACCAGAGATACACAGTGTTTGGAACACACCTGGGTTTCTGGATCCGCATCTGAACACAGCTGGACTTCCCCATGGAAAATGTCTCCCCGAGACGAGATGGAGACTTTCCCATGGTGATGTTCTCTTTTGAGCTAGCTCAGAGACATGGCCACCCACTGGAACATGGTGTGTCTGCAGTTTGTACAGTAAGCTTCCATGGGATGCAGTGTGGAAGTAGGAATCAGAAAGTTCATATATCTCTCAAAGGACAGAAGTTTGGGGTACAGTTCTAAGCACTGCAAGGGAAATTCCTTTGGTCTGGAACAGAAAGAGTTTTGGGGTACACAGCACTCATATTAGTTCATGCTGGAGGTACACACCTCCTTGTATCTGCAGTGGTTTTAGGGAGTGGATTGTGCTAGCTCTGGCTGTATTTATGATTTCAGAAATATTTAATCACTGCATGGTTAAACAGCAGCTGCTGTGTGCTGCTGGGCTGCGGATGTATGGACTATAGGTAAATGCCGTTGTAAATTGTTTTTGATACATTTTGTGTGTGTGTGTGTGTGTGTGTGTGTGTGTGCACGCGCGCGCGCGCGCATGGCCCACATGTGGAGGGCAGAGCACAGCTGCAAGTTGGTTCTCTCCTTCCACTGTGTGTTCTGGGGATTGATTGAACTCATTGTCCTCAGGCTTGGTACCTTTTCTTATTGAGCTATTTTGTTTCCCCATGTCTTTGTAATTATTATTATTAGTTTTAGATAAGGTCTTTTCACTATGTGGCCCTTGTTGGCCTGGAACTTGCTATGTAGACCAGAACTCAGCTCAAAGGTATGTACCACCACACTGGGCTTTACATTTGTAATTTTTTTTTTTTTTTTCGAGACAGGGTTTCTCTGTGTAGCTTTGCGCCTTTCCTGGGACTCACTTGGTAGCCCAGTCTGGCCTCGAACTCACAGAGATCTGCCTGCCTCTGCCTCCTGAGTGCTGGGATTAAAGGTGTGCGCCATCACTGCCCGGCCTACGTTTGTAATTTTTAGCCTCAGTTAGGTTATTGCTTTTCTGTTGTGTATCCTGGAATGTGACATGGAGCTTACGGGACAGGAGGGGACGAGCTTGCAGGCTGCGACAGGGCCTCTCAGGGATGTTGGTGGCTTGGATAGCGGTGGGGTCAGTGGGAATTGAGGAGTATTCATGATAATGGTTCATGAGATTCTGTCCAAAGGGCAGGGTGTGAGGAAGAGGTAGGATCTGAGATGGCCTGTAGGACAATAGAAAGAACAAGCATTTGACTTGGGCTCATTAGCTGAGTTTGCTCTGAGATCCAGATTGTGGAGCTGAACTCACAGCTAGGTTGGGGACAGAAGAACAAGTGCAGCCTAGAGACTGACTTGGGAGTCACCGGGTGACTGGGGGCTTGTCTGGGAAGAAGACAGAACTGGAGAAGGGGCTTCTGGTTAATTCTTATTCAGTTATTTTTATTTTAAAATAGTTTTGTTTATATGTATGTATGTATGTTTTGTGTGCCTGTATGTTTGTGCATGTGTGTGTAGGTATCTTTGGTGACCAAGAGGGCATCAGATCCCTGGAGCTGGAGTTACAGGCAGTTGTGAGCTGCCTGTTGTGGGTGCTGGGAACTGAACTCAGGTCTTCTGCAAGAGCAGCCAGTGCTCTTAACTGCTGAGCCATCTCTTCAGCCCTTCCCCCTTATTTTTTGAGATGGTGTCTCTCACTCAACCTGAAGCTTACCAATTCATTGGGAGTGGCTGGCCAGCAAGCCCCAGGGATCTGAGCATCTCCGCTTTCCTAGTCCAGTTGCAATGATTTTACAGTAATGGAACAAAGAAAACAATACATCAAGGCATGTTTCAAATACATCAGGTAGGTGGGGTACGGCAAATGTGCTCTGAAGACATCCTCAGCTGTGGCTTGTTGGAAGCTAGGGTTTTTTTCATCCATCTGTAGAGAATTTACTTAATGATCACAATGATACTGGCATACCCACAGAAGAGAGCAATGCTTGACCATTTAGGAGACTAAAGATAACTCAGGATAATTGGTTCTGGACCTGAAACTTTGCCACTCTCCACAATCCCAGATCATTTGATCAGTCTTGCAAAATGTTTAGCACAGTTGTGCCTTTTCCCTGTGAACTTTAGTTCACACTTGCAACATCAGCCCCCAGGCTGAGCCTGTGGTTGGTAGAACCACTCACTGAGAGTCTCTTTGTCACCAATGGCTCCAAAGGATGAGAGACTAGGAGCCGGGACATTGAAGCCCCCTGGCCTCTGCATCTGCCTGGGTTTTAATCACTGAGCTCAGAATTCTTCCCTAAGCCCATGGAGGAGGGGCAGCAACTTTGACACTGATCAGAGTATATCCACCTGCTAGGAATGTGGGGCTGTGGTTACAGAGACAGGAGCGTGACACCTGTCAGTCCTGGCATTGTGGTAAAACTCTCCTCTGGTTTTGAGGAAAGGTGAACTTGAGCAGTAGTGACTCCATGGAATGTGCTTGAAACTGCGGCATTGGGGTGGAGGTGGGAGGATCCAGAGCTCAAGTTTTCCAGGTCGGCCATCTCAGGCTACCTGAGACTCAATGTCCAACCTGCTCACCTGAAGGAGTCTTGGAATATAGCCTGCAGTAGGGCTCCAGGCTCATGCAAGGAACAGGTCCAGCATGGCTGCTCTTGAGCATGATACTCTGTTCTCTCTAGCTGTGGGCTTTCCTAAAAGAACTCAGCGGACAACTGAGCTACCCATCCTGCTTGGTGGGATGGGGTCCCTGATAGAGCCATCAGGATGGAGACATAGGCCAGGGACTACTGTTCTATTGCTGTGAAGAGACATCATGGCAAAGAAAACTTTTAAAAGAAAATATTTAATTTGGGGCTCCCTTACAGTTTTGGAAGGTGAGTCCATGACCATCATGGTGGGGAGCATGGTGGCAGGCAGGCTGTGCTGAACAATAGCTGAGAGCTCACATCTTAGGATATAAGCACAGGGCAGAAAGAGCTTACTGGAAATGGAGTGGGCTTTTGGCCCAACCCCAGTGACACACCTCCATCAACAAGACAACACCTCCTAATCCTTCCCAAATAGTTCCACCAGCGGGTGACCAAGTATTCCAAGATAGGAGTTATGGGGGCCATTTTCACCACACATGGTAAGCACTCCACCAACTTAGCTATCCCCACAGCTCCAAAAACAGTATTTTAGGGTAAGGATCAACACTGTGAGGGCAGGTGGGAGGGATTTCAGAGCAGCAGGTATGGCTGGAGACTAGAGGGCTGGGCAGAATGACAGCAAATGAGGAAAGAGGATAAGGTATGGAAAAGCAGGATGTCAGGCTCCCCCTGGGTACCTTGCTGAACTGGTCAGCATCACTGTGACCTCACTGTGAAAGTGAGGGCTACTGTAGATGCTCTGTGACAATGTATGCCCAGAGGAGGCGAACTGTTATTTTTTTTTTAAAGTTTTATTTTATGATCTATTTATGTATATATGTGTGTGGATATGCACGTGAGTGTAGGTGCCTGCTGAGGCAAGAAGAGGGATTTGGATCCCCTGTGAACTCCCGTCCTCCCCAAGAGCACTGTGTGCTCTTAACCACTGAGCCGTCTCTGCAGCCCTGGAGGTGTACTTCTAATCATTGTTAACAGACAGGGAAGTGGGAGCCATGGAAGCTGAGTGAGCTGTCTGGATGGAGCTGCTCCTTAGGTCCCCATGTTGAGTGCTGGCTGTTCTTAAGACAGAGGGAAAAGGAGGGGATGCTTCCAGCCAGCAGCTGGGGGGAAGAAGACTTGGTTGATGATGAAATTAAGTGGAGACCACTGAGCAAAGTGAAGGCAAAGAATGTGGTGAACGTGGGTTGGGGAGCTGGAGGCAGGCTCAGACCAGAAAGTTTACAGCACATTGCCAGTAGGCTCTCGAGTGCTCTGGCTCCTGGTCCATTGGTGAAGAGGAGTGTGTGTGTGTGTGTGTTTATGATGAAGATGTCTAGACTCTGCAGTGTCTTCTGCCCTGCCTCCTGTGTTATCAACAGCTCCCTTGCACCCTACTTCCAGATCTTAGCAATTTCTGGTCAGAATTCATGGCAGAGGGATTTCCATTTGCTTTTGAGAGAAATATAATATACCACCAAGAAACTGCATTAAAACAATTTAGATTGTTGTAGGGGAGTTAGGTCTGTTTAGATTTGTACCCGCATGAGTATTTTGGTGTAAGGCCATTGCTAGCCTGGGGCAGAAGGACTATCATCTGCTGCTGTAATTTGCAAGACCCCATTTGGTGTTTTCAGCCAAGCCTGAAGGAGTACTGCTATCTTCCCCCCAAATCACAAGGCAGGGCGGTGCTGGCGCTTGGCTGTTGATTTCCAGGGCTGGATACCGCTGCAGAGCCTCCGCCGACACTCGACTGTGTTATTAAGCTCTGGCTCCAGTGTGGGCTGTGATTTGTTTTTCCTTTGAGTGACATGACCATATTTTCCATTAAAACCTGAAGCAAATAGCTGCATAAGTGCCAGCCCTGTTACTCGCCCTGCCTGGGAGGGAAATTAGTTGGGGTGAGTCTGGTTCTGTATTGGTATCCATATGGTTCTGGAAAGTTCCTTCCTCTCAAATTAACTCTGATGTGCCCCACAGTGACTCAGGCAGACTTTTGAGATTCTTAGAGGTGGCAAGTCACATTTTAAATGGGATTTGGCAAGTCCGGCTGTGCCTGTGACTCAGGTCAAGTCCAATCTCACAAATGGTCTATGTATGTCAATGAAAATATCGCTCATGTTCTTTGCAATCTTCTCTCTGGGGTTCCAGCAGCCTGTGTGTTAGGGCCAAGATGTCAGAAAACACCCCATCTGGCTGAGGATAAAGAAGAGCCAAGTCACTTCAGCATGTATGGGATTGGGTTGCTGCTCCCACACTTCTTCCCTCCGGGTGTCACCAAAACATTATCCATGAGACAGCACCTTCCCCTTACCACCTTCCTTCACCACATGAATGGTTTCATTGCTCACACCACTGTTCTCCACCATGGCTGTAGCTAGGGTGGTTACAAAGTACTTCTGCCCTTTCATTAGGGTGACATTTGTAAGGCTGGTCCATACTGTAGCATAAGTTAGAACTTTAGGGCTGAATCATGTTGTTGTAGGGCTACCTCATGGTTTATATCCATCCGTCCATCCATCCATCCATCCATCCATCCATCCATCCATCTATCCATCCATCCACTGTAGCTGGAAGTTTTCCTGTGTCCTGCCTGGTCCTGCAGCCACTCAGACCCAAGTAAACACACAGAGGCTTATATTATTTACAAACTGTATAGTCTATGGCAGGCCTCTTGCTAGCTAGCCCTCATATCTTAAATTAACCCATAACTATTACTCTATGTATCGCCACATGTTCTGTGGCTTTATATGCATCCCATTACATGTGCTCCTTGGGTGGCTGGCTTGTGTCTCTTCTCTGCCTCTCCTTCCTTCTTCCTGTCTATCTGCTTGAATTTCCTGCCTGCCTCTAAGCTGCCTTGCCATAGGCCAATACAGCTTTATTTATCAACCAATCAGAGCAATACATATTCACAGCACACAGAAAGATATCCTACAGCAATCTACTCATTCATTAACCACCAATCTATCCATCCATCGGTTTACCTACCTACCCACAGATATACTCATCTATCTACCCACACATGTACTCATGCATCTACCTACATATCTACCCACCTTCCTATCTATCTATCTACCCATCTGTCCCTATCCCTACTTTTATTCACTCATCAGCCATACATCCACATATGCATCCATTCACCCATGCATCCATTCACCCTTCCATGCTCTCATATCTTTCCATTCATCTAACCTTACATCCATAATCCATCCACCTACACATCCATCCCCTATGCATTCATCTACCTGCTGTGCATCTCCCATTCATCTTCTATCCACTCTCCTATCCACCAGTTTCATCTGCCCACTCATCTATCTGTCTGTCTGTCTTGTCTATCAACTTGAACTTGTCCCCTGGCGTGCGTGCGCGCGTGCGCGCGCGCACACACACACACACACACACACACACACACACACACACACACAAACTTGAACCTGCCATAACCCCTGACAGAGAGAAAGAGATAGAGATATGCACATGTACCTATAATGCATGCATCCATACACAGTGTACATACAATTGTACACTCACAAATAAATAAAAATCACAGTGATGCTCTGAGCCAGAGGCTGTGTTTAGTTTTGGGGCTGAAAAAAAGTCTGTGAAAGGGCTGAGATGTAGCTTGCCTAGCATACTTGAAGACCCGACTCCTATCTCACCAGTGAACAAAGATATCAGCGACACATTTCTCATTGTTAGGCATCTCACAGTTTAATGGAGCAATTCAGACTTGAAGCCAGGACCAATGTGACTCATTACATAAAGGAAGTTTTATCTGAGCCAAGAGCTGCTTGGGAATGCCACATGGGTTTGGCTAAATAATATTTCAGTTATTTCATGACAAAGTTCTGCCTCCTTTGGTTCTCTTTCATCTTCTCAACTGTGAAAAACCAAATCTGGTTGGTGCTGATATGTCTTTGACAGCTTGGGTTTTCTCTTTCGACACAGAGGGCTGGTGCTGCTCTGTCTTCTATGGGCAGCAGAGTCTGGCTATTGGTCAGTTCCACTGTCAGGTTTCCACTGGAGTTAGTTTCTACAGTCAGATCCGTATCCTGTGAGCCTCATAAGAGAAAATGTAGTTAGATAAAAAAGTGATCAACTTTAGAAAGAAGCAATTGCATGTGGTACCAGTGGGTGATGTGGTTACAAAAACGACAGGCAGCTGTCAAAAAGAGTAAAATGATGTTGTTTTCAGAGAAAGTAACGGAACTGGAGATGATCACGTTAAATGATACAAGGCATACGAGGAAGTAAACATACCTTGTGTTCTCTCGCATGTGGATTCCAGACAGAAAAAACACAGGTCATGAAAGTGGGAGGAAGTCTATGTGGGGGAAGGTGGGAAAGAGGGGTCTGCAGGGAGGGAGAGAGGGGGACAGAAGAGAGAAATGGGACCAAAGAAGAACACACACTGCATGGTTTCTCTCACACGTGGAATCCACATTTAAAAAGAGTGGCTGGGAAGGTGGTTCAGTGGCTAGAAGCACTCTACCCAAGTGTGAGGATCTGGGTTCTAATTCCCAGTGCATAAAAACGTAGCTATGGCTGTGCGCCATCTGTAACCCCAGCTCTGAAGGGGGTGGAGGCAGAACCACTGGGGGTTGTTGGTCGTCAGTCTAGCTCTAGGTTCAGTGAGAGACCCTGTCTCAAAGGAATATGGCAGAGTGAGAGCAGGACATCAGTGTCCTCCTCTGGCCTCCACCTACGGTCCCATCACACACATGTGCACACATCTCCCTCCGCCTCACACTTAAGTGTATCATATGAATACATGAAATCTGAGGCAGGTCTGTATGGGAGAGGAGGGACGGATAAGAGGAAAGAAGGACAAGAGAAGGCGTGAGGAGACTAGGCGAAGCACAGTGTTAGACTTGTGGAAAATGTCTTAGCAAGAATGCATTGTTTTGTATGCTAGCTCAAATTATTAACAGAGAAGAAAATAAAGTCTGGAAGTTGACCTTCTTCTCTGAAAAGTTTTGAGTTACCACATGTTAGATCCAATAAGAAAAAACTATGTGGTTCACATGAAAATCACTGTGGACAGCTGGCCTGTGAGTTAAATAGGGAGGTATGAAGGCAGCAGGCTTCGTTCTGAAGAAACAGCATTGTTGGGTTGGGCATGGTGGTTCACTCACATCTGCAGTCCAGTACTAGGGAGGCTGAGGCAGGAGGATTGCCTATTGGGTTTTGAGCATAGCCTGGGCTATTGAGTGAATTCTAGGCCATCCTGGGCTATATAGAGTGAATTCCAGGCCAGCCTGGGCTCCAGAGGAAGACCTTTTCTCAAAAGCAAAGAAACAAAAACAAAACCCACATAAACCAAATGAATCCAAGTCAAACAAAAAAGATCAAGTGTTGAGAGAGTTTTAGGGATAAAAAGTCTGAAAAATGATGGCCTTTAGGTTTCTAGATGGCTCCTGATTCAGACTAAACTCCTATGTGCCAGTGTGGTTCTCCAGGACTTGGCTGGAGGCTGGGCCTGGGGATGCATTCCTGTAATCACAGCACTCAGGACTGAGTCAGGGGGATCACAAGCTTGTTCACAAGCTCGTGACCACCTTGGGCTACACAGGGAAACTGCAACAAAACAAGACAGAAGAAAAGGAAACCACACCACTTGACAGCAATATTCCAAAGACTGCCTGGAGTGCCAGGTGCTGGCCCATTGGGAGTCAGGAAGTAGAGATGGAAATGGCACCTGCAATGTCCAAGAATTTAGTGTCTGCAGTTTGAGGGGACAGAGTTTGAGAACACCAAGTCATGTGTTCCGTAGATTAAAGAAACACCAGTAAAACAAACAAATAGATTTCCAAAGTGCATTCAGTTGTTGTCTAGAGGTTAAGAGCACTTGCTGTACGTGCAGAACCAGGGTTCCCATCACCCACATGATGGTTCACAAGCATCTCTAACTCAGGCTCCTTTGGATCCAAATCCCTCTTCAGATCTCTGTGGGCACCAGCTACACATATGGAGCATGTACATACTTTCAGGCAAACGTATAACACACATAAAATAAAATGATTCTAAAAAGGCTGGAGGGATGGCTCAGCAGTGAAGAGCACTTGCTGCTCTTCCAGAGGACCTGGGTTTGATTCCCAGAACCACATCAGGTGACTCACAACCATCAGCAACTCCAGCTGTGAGGGACTGAACACCTCTCTTCTCCATGGACACCTGTACTCATGTGTCCATGCCCACATACAGACACAAAAACATACACATAATTAAAAATGATAAAAATAAATCTAAAACAGGTTGCATAGGACAAGCTGGTTCACAGTGTCATCCAGGTTTCATGCTTTTCTGGTTGTTTTATCAGTTACTTGGGGTGGGGTCCTAGAACCTTTCAGCGGCCTGGTGGATCATCTTGTTTCTGTCAGTAATCGGCTCGTATCCTTTGGAACACAATTGCTAGGTGAAGCATTCTCAAGGCCATTTTGTCTTGCCTGTCAATCAATGGACCCTGTTCTAAAGCACCACAAATGAGCATTTTTCATCTCTGCTAATATTCCTTATCTCAAGGTCTGTGTGACCTGATATGATGAACGTGACTGTTCTGTGTGTCCCTACTACTTTTAGTCTAATCTCTATGCACTTTTATGTAGCTGTTTCTCATACCTAACATGCAGCTGGTTCTGCCCTTTTGTTTAGCCTGTCCATCCATGACTTGTATGAGGAGTGTTTGGGTCATTAACATTTGGCGTAATTACTGATAGAGTCAAGTTTAAGTTCATTGTCTTGACTTAGAAAATGATTTATTTTTATAATTTGTTTATGTGTTTATCTGGATGTGTGTATGTACACAAGTGCAGGTGCCCTGAGAGGTCAGAACAGGGCACTGGATCTTCTGGAACTATAATTACAGAGAGCTGTGAGCTGCCTAACACGGGGGCTGGGATCTGAGCTCCAGTCCTCAGAAAGAGCAGCAAGCATTCTTAACCACTGAACCATCTCTCCAGCCCCTTGACTTTTATTATCTTCTGCGTCCTCTATTCTTTGTTCCTTTATTATTACTTTTTGTCCACCTTCTTTGGAGTTATTACTATTTAGTTAGTTAATATTTGTATTGTTTGGTATCTTATAGTTACTAGGGAAAATTTTAGGCCAGGAGACCATCTCTATCCATTTTGATTCAGCTGCCTTTAACTTAGACTCTGCCTGGGGAGGACCCATCATGGTTTCATTAATAAGATGATTATGGATTGATGGTCCTTGCAGGACGAGCACACTGCATACTGTCCCCTTTGTCTCTGGGGTTTGTCATTATGCGGCAGCGGCAGAGGTGACTTGGTCTGTGGTGACCGCTCATCTTTTGAAGCGTGCGGTTCACTTCCCTGGCCAAGCCTTCTCCCTCTCCAGGGCTCCAGACGTCTGCCCGCTGTCACTGCTCTCTCCATCACAGCTGCCCTCCATCTGCCTGGAGATGGAGAACGTTCTGGAACCCTGTAAAAAGCTGTTTTGTGGAAGCCACAGATGCCAGCGTCTGGGAGAAACTTCACTGTTGCTGACAGGGCCGTGTCCTTCCGGCTTCCTGGCCTTGGTGCATACCGGAGGGAAGAGGAACTCTGCCTCAGAGGTGCTGACTCACCATTCACTTCCTCCCACACCAGTTCTGCTTTGTTTATGACTTAGATTAATTCTGAGTTTCTAGCACCCAGACTCTATGAAAATTCCAATAAAGCAAAACTGATTAAAATCGGATTGCCCCTAGAACCGAGATGTTATTTTCTCCCCTGAAGCTGTATTCAGCATCTAAATAAAGTGAGGAGACCCCCAAGCCCTCTGCATCAGCCTTTTAAAAAGGCGCGGTGGAAACACCCCCATTTGGACCCATAAATATAAAATAGGAACTCTTAAATGGGACTTTTCTTGCTTGTTCAAAAAAAAAAATCCAATATGAAATGATAGCCTTGATCATAACTTAATTTTTCATTTCCATTTGAACTTTAATTTTACTTAACTTTTCTTCTGACAAATCTCCAAAGGAATGTTTAAGCGACAGGGCCTAATGTGGGCCGATTATTCATTTTTCAGCCCTCGGGCTACTCACGAAGGCTTCATCAGCTCAGAGCACATTTTATTAGAATCTGGAACTCAGGAAATATTGCTTTCTGACAGCTCCTGGGCTGTAGAATTTAAAAGGCTTAAGTTTTGGGAGAATTTACACCCTGGCTTCTTTTGTACCTTCCAGGAGCAGTAAATCCCAGTTTCCTACTGCTTCTCAGAGAGGTGACGGCGTCACCTCTCCCCCGCTTCTCTCTGCATAGGGCTGCGAGTCTTAGGCCCGTGCAAGTTCTCTTGGTTCTGTACCCAGTTGGGCACTATGGCTAGAAGACAGTGATTGCCCCATTGAGTTCCCTCTACTTTGGTGGAGATGGTCCTTGATCTGAACATGGACATGGAATCTTGTTCCAAGACTGTAATGAGTTAAGGGGGCTTTATCTTCATTGTGTGTATATGAGTACACCTGTATGTTCTCTCTGTGTGTGTGTGTTTGAGGAAAGCCTCAAGTGCCATACCTTACATGCCATCTACTTTTTTTTTAAACTAGGGTCTCTTGCTGACCTAGACCCCACCAGGAAGACTAAGTTATCTGGCCAGCCATCCCCGTGGATCTGCTTGTCTCTGCCTCCTTAGCACATACGCCACCCCACCCAGGTTTTAAAACATGAATACTGAGGATTAAATGCAGGTCCTCACACTAACATGGGCGCCTAGCCCTTTACTGACTGAGCTATCCCCCAACCCTGAGTATACAATCATTGAACATCTCCATCACCTGTGTTTGCACAACACTGATAAAAACACCCGTGAGAACAACTTGGAGGGAAGGCTTCCTCTGGTTCACAGTTTCAGAAGGTCTGGGGTGGCTTGGCTCTGTGAGCTTGGACAGAGCACCATGGCAGCAGGAGAGTGGCAGAGCACCTTCAGCTCAGGGCAGCAGGAAGCAGAGAGAATGGAAGCACTGGGAACTAGGCATAACCTTCAGACCCACTTCATAACCAGTGACCCACTTCCTCCAGCTAGGCCCCACACCAGAACATTCCCCACTCAAAACAGCTGCACAGGCTGTCACCCAGCACATTTCACGTCCAAACTGTCAGGGCTGTTGCCTTCACCAGACAGTCTTCGTCCTGGAACACAGTGCGGAATAAATCAGACGACATTGCTCCCTTTGTGGAGCTTACGGGCTGGCAGGGAAAGCAGGGACTAAACTCTTAAACACACACATGAATCATAACTGGCAGCCAGAGCCACGGAGAAAATAACATCTCTTTGGAGGAATTCAGCAGAGATCTGGAGGATGGCAAGATGTTGCCCAGAGGAGAGTCCCAGATAACAGACAGATTTCCGTAGCATGGGTAGATGTTACGGGGTGGGGGCTCTCGGATAGCATAGACAGAGGTTTTGGTTTGATTTCCTGCCCCCTTTCCCAATGGGTTTGGACTTCCTCATGTGACTATTGGCAATTCTGAGCTTTTGTGACCCCTGCCTGTCTCTGCTTTTACAAGCCTCTCACATGTCTTTTCCCGGTTGTGTGGGTTGGAGTTGGGCCACTTGCAGCGAGTGTATGTGATTGTTCACCCTGATTGTCAGCTTGTTGGGATCTGGAGTCACTGGAAACAAGCCTCTAAGCACGTCTGTGAAGGAGTTTCTAGACTGGGTTAATTGAGACAGGAAGGCTCTCCTTAGTGGTGGGTGGTACTGTTCCACAGGGTGCATTCCAGACTGAGTAAAAAGGGGAAAGTGAGCTGAGCACCTGCATCCATCTTTGCTTCCATTCTGTAGAAGCAGAACGACCAGCTGTTTCAAGCCCGTGCCACCATGCCTTCCGGCTGTGATGGACTGTACCCTTAAACCATGTGCCCAAACCAACCCTTCTTTATTGTCATAGCAATGGAAAAAGTAACTAATCCAGTGTAGTTGAGTGTGTTGCACGTGGGCTTTGGGTGGGCTCCATTGGTTACTTTTATGTCACTCTGACTGAATATCTGACAGGATCAACTTAGGAGAGAGGAGGGGTTTGTTTTGGCTCATAGTTTTGGGGAACATGGTCCATTGTGGCAGGGATGGCATGGCATCATGGCTCTGTCTGTGGATAATGGGAGCTTGCAGCTTGTTCACATCATAGCTGACCAGAAAGCAGAGAATTTAGAGCTGAGAACTTGGGCTGGACGTGGCTCCAGACTATACTCCTTAAGGCTACCCTCAGATCATCATGGGCATGCCCTCCTTCAAAAGGTTTTCTAAATCTCCCCAAACAGAACCTCCAGCAGGGACCTAAGTGTTCAAACACACTATACTGAGGGAGGGCATTTCACATCCAAACCACAGCAGTTGTCCTGCGTGGAGAAGTCTAAAGTGGTGGACACAACTGACTGGTCACAACAGTATGGGACCAAGTGAGGCACGTATTGCCGACAGAGTGAAGCCTGTCTCGTCTGCTGCACATCATTCCAAAATCTGGGGCTCAGTGAGAGGAGAGACAAGCAGCATGGGCTTAAATGGTGGTCGGTAAACTCTTGGTAGAGATTCTTCTCACAGAGTGTCTAAAGTACCAGCATGCTGTATTCTACTAGGGCCCTTACTTCTGTGGAGGGTGACTGATTGGAGGGTTGTGGTAAACAGTGGGTGCTGTTTCATTCCTCAGCTCTGCATCTATCTCTTGATGTTTCTCTGATGTCTTTAAAGACTATGTTTCACTCTATTGATCGGCAAAACAAAGCGCCGTTCAGAGCTCTTGTGTGGGGATCCACAAGGTTTTATTGAGCGATAGCTCCATATTTCTTGCTCTTGCAAGGACTTTCTTGTGAAAATAAAGTCTGTGAAGAAGAAATGGAAAACAATCTAGGTGCAGAGGCCATGTAGAGACTTCCAAAGACTTGCAGGTTACTTACTTCCTGAGTCCCAAGAGCCTCCCTCCGTAATGGAACGTTTCAATCAGGAGGAAATTACTATGAGATACTATCGCAGCATGCTGTACCCTGTGCAGACATCACTAATTGATCCCCACTCATTTTCAGGAAGCTTATCTTGTACAGTATTCTTGGAAATCTCTGATAATGAGCTGGGGCTCAATCGTAAGTGGAAGCATCTTTGCCTGACCTCACCGGAGTTCTGCGCCTGTGCAGTTGTTTTCTATTCCAGTGGCTGTGTTCCATGCAGACATCACTAATTGACCCAAGGATGATTATCCATCCTTTGGAAATATCTATCAGAGATTTGGGACCAGCTCCTGGTTGGAAATATATCAGCCTGCCTTCACAAGAATTTGGTCTCTCTCATTTTTCAAAGTTGTCTAATTAACCCTGAATTTTTTGGCTTGGAATTTTCCAAGGAATGTTAAGCCAAAAAAGACTTCTGAGATAAAAGAATTTAAATAAATGCTCTTTCTCCAGCTCATCTGGGTATCTCTGTGTTCCTCTGGTGAGCAAATGTGCATATTTGAGTTAGCTTTTTTAATAGTGCCTGGCAACATCCTAAAAACATATAGGATGCACCATCATAAATTGTATCATGACTGTTCATCCACTGAAGATCTATTTGCTAGGATGCTAAGTACTATTGGTGCTAGGTGCCAGGTAATAGGTGCCCTCAAGAAAAAGAAATTGAGAGCAGGGTCCTAGGCTGAGGGAGTTTGCTTTCCAGTGGCGTGGTCAGGAGGACCCCTAGTGTGAACTCAGTGAGGGAAGGAGATAGGCTGGTGTCTTAGAAAGATCGTCTTGGCTGAGGAGGACTAGGCAGGCAGGTTCTAGTTTGAGCTTGCTCAGGAAGTGCACCAGGGCCCAGAGTGGAAGAGATTGTGGCAGAGACCTGGATGAGAAGGGTGGAGAGATTGATAGCTATAGAGTGGTCCTGTAGTTAGGAACATGGTCTAAGCTTGGGCCTGCGCACTGAGGGCTGGGGCTGGGTACCTACTACAGGGCCGAGTGGGAAGTACTTCCTTTTATGGGTGTGGTTATGGGAAGATGCTAAGGAGTTGGTTAGGATAGAGTTTTGTTCTGAGCATTAAATCTGATATGCTTACTTTTTAAAAAAAATAAAAACCGTTTAATGGAGGAGTGGATAAAGGAAATGTAGCATATATACTGTATAAAATGGGGGTGTTTCTCAGCATGAAGAAGAAGGAAAATGGAGGTCGTCATAGCAAGCCAGTCTCACAAAGGCAAACAGTTACTATAGATGCATTGCATCATATGTGTGCACATGACAAGGAAGTAAGCATGACGTCGCTTAGGGGAGCAAAGAAGGCTAACAGAGGTGGAGGGGCAGCCAGGGGGGCACAGGGTGTGAGGGTGTGCTCAGGGTACATTATAGATGTGTAAATGGCCTTGTGTAACTCAGCTTCTAACCAGTTTAACAGTGTGGATCCACTGCACATAATAGTGGGTTCTGTCACTGTTTTCACACTCATGTGTCCTACACTTCTCTTGTCTTCACCCCCATTGTCCTCTGTGCTTCCCTCACCTCCCCTCTGGCTCATGTTCTCCTCTCAAATAGACTTCTACTCCACGCCACAGTAAGAGCGCACACACACACAGACACACACACACAGACACACAGACACACACACAGACACACACACACATACACACACAGACACACACACAGACACACACACAGACACACACACACACACACAGACACACACACACAGACACACAGACACACACAGACACACACATACACACACAGACACACACACAGACACACACAGACACACACACAGACACACACACACAGACACACACACAGACACACACATACACACACAGACACACACACACACACACACAGACACACACACAGACACACACATACACACACAGACACACACACACACACACAGACACACACACAGACACACACACAGACACACACACAGACACACACACACACAGACACAGACACACACACAGACACACACACAGACACACACACACACACACAGACACACACACAGACACACACACAGACACACACACACAGACACACACACACAGACACACACACAGACACACACACAGACACACACACACACACACACACAGACACACACACACAGACACACACACAGACACACACACAGACACACACACCTTAAAGTCCAGACCCCACCCAGGGGAGAACATGCACAGAATTTATCTCTCCAATTCCGGCTTATTTCACTTAACACACTAATCTCCAGTTTCATCTGTCTTCCTGTGGACGACAGGATTTCACTCTTTCAGGGCTGCATAAGCTGCCCATTAAGGGGCATCATCCTGTTTTCCCATTTGAAGTCTCTCTGTACTCCTGACCTTGTCTGCATGAATTCTCACTTCCTACCCACAGTGTGCAAGACACTCCCTCCCCCACCCCAAGCCTGGTTATCTCCTCTTGGCTGACATCCTCTGGCAGGTGAGAGGTAAAGGCTCAGTGAGGACTGGATTTGCATTTCCCTGGTGAATGGTGGTGTCTCGTGAATACATAATTATGATTAAATAGGAAGAATATTAAGAAAATGTCCAGAGCAGGTAAACACATAGCCAGAAAGTGAGTGGTTGCCTGGGGCTGGGGAGTGGGGACAGAGAAGGTGGGGGGGGGAGAGGGGCTAGAGGGCTAACTGGAGATTGGTTTTGGGGAGATGGAAATTTTCTTCAGTTGATTGTGGTGATGGTTTCACGCTTGAGAATTACTAAACATATGTAGACTGTATTCTTGAAATGTGTTCATTAATAAACAGTCTATGTGCATGGCGTGAATGGGCATTGGTGCCACATACATGCATGGAGGCCAGAGAACAAGTTGGTGGAGCATTTTCTCCATCCACCTTAAAATGACTTCTAGGGATCAAATCCAGGTCACCAGGCTGGCCCTGTAAGTACCTTTATCTGATTAGCCATCTCCTGAGCAGCAAGCCATTGCTGGCCTGACTGGCATCTGTGGTCCTGATGCTCTGAGCCTGAGCTCCTGGACCGAGGTTGTAGGTCAGTTGCTTAAGTGATTGCCTGACATGCACAAAGCCCCAGGTTTAGTACCCAGAACTGAATAAAACCAAGGTGGCACATGTCTGCAATCCCAACACTCAGGTGCTGGAGGCATAAGGATCAAAAGTTCAAGGCCATCCTTGGCTACATAGAGTTTGAGGCTAACCTGGGCTACCTGAGACCCTGTCACTCACAAACAAACAAGCCCCCCCATACACAATAGTCCTCAAAATTGAGCTTGGTGGAGCTGTGCAGAGCAGCCCCAGGCTTTCGGCTTCCCCATCGTTTTTCCTGTCTTGGGGGTTTGGGAGCAGTGTCCTATAGACTGAGAAGAACCCTGGGAGAAGCAGCAGCTGGCTGCATTGAGGCTGACTGCCCCTCCCTATGGCTGGCATCCCTGCCAACCCTGGTGGCCCATGCAGGTTGCTCGCAGCACAAATAAGAGATTCGTACTTTCATTTCCTCTGAAGCTCTGTGGTTGGGGAGAAAACCCACGAAAACACACCTGTCCCGAGGCTTGGCATCGTGCTTATTAAATGTCACCTGGTGGATCCCTGGGCATGTCATGGTGGCTGCCTGCTTGCATTTTCATTCCAGCAGTGTTTGGGGTGGCACACGGCAGGTCCTGTTTTGGGCTCAGACTAGAGAATTTTTCTGAGCTCCCAGGTGGATTTGCACTGCCCACCTGCCAGGGACTTCTGGATTCCTAATCCTCTCCATGTCACTGTCACTCCCACCCCCCAAATTGTAGAAGTAACACATGCTTGTAGTAGACTCCCCCCAGGAAAGAACACCCCAGAAGGCCTGGGTTCTACATCAGCCCCCTCTCTGTATCTGTTTAAAACATCTATTTATTACTTATTTAGGCACTTGTGTGGAGGTCAGACGACAATTTATGGGAGTCTGTCGTCTCATTTCATCACGTGGGGTCCAGGGACCAAACTCAGGTAATATGTGGCTTGGCATCGAGTGCCTTTATACACTGAGCCATCTCACTGGCCCATACCTGCTTCTTTCTGGGCCTATTCTGGCTATTTGAGGCATTTACAACTGATCACACATAGGGTGTCACACATGTAACAAAGGGGCTGTAAATATCTGTTATTTAAAACAATCATGCTTAAGAGCCCTTCAGGATTTCTTCTTTTAATCACAATAAAGAATTTGATTTATGCCTCTGTGCTCTTGAAGAAGGACAGCTCCAAATCCTTTAACCTCTCCTGGACCACACGCAGCTGGTATGTATTACTAATTAAAAAATAAATGAGCAGTAGCTGTATGTGTTTGTGGGGCACACTGTGATGTTTCTTTTTTTGAGATTAACACACCTGAGTTATGTATTTACATCATTTTCACCTCATCCTCTCCTCCTCCAAAACTTCATCCAGAGACCCTTAGCCAAACACTGGGCAGAGCTCAGGAAGTTTTGCTGAAGAGAGCGAGGAGGGATTATAGGAGCCAGGGGAGTCAGGGACATTGGAGGAAAACCCCAGAAGTGGCTAGCCTGGCTCATGGGAACTCACAGAGTTTGAACCACCCTAGGCCCTCAGCATGTATGTGACAGTTGTGTAGCTTGGTCTGCTTGTGGGACTCCCAGCAACGGGAGCTGGGCTGTTCCTGGTGCTTTGGTGGCTCTTGGGAACCCATTCCTCATGCTGGGTCGCCTTGCCCAGCCTGAATACCGGGGAGGTGCTTGGTCTTATGGAGCTTGATATGCCACGCTTTGCTAAAGCCCATGGGAGGCCTTCACCTTTCTGAGGGAATATGGAGGAGGAGTGGAATGAAGGGGGAGGAGGGGAGGGAGTGGGAAGAGGGAACGAAGGGGAGTCGGGAGTCGGGATGTAAAATAAAAGGATAAAAAAACTTGTTCTGTGTTCCTCCACACCCTTTCAACCTCATGACCACTTCTTTAATCATTATTGTTACACACACACACACACACACACACACACACACACACACACACACACACATAACTGCTGAGAGTCCATTTAGCATTGCTCACATGTGTTTGTGTTTAAGAGCCAACCACTTGGGACTGGGTAACCTACCAGGGGCTTGTCCATGGAGAAGACTGATTCTCCCTCTCAGCAGCCATCAACTACCTTCAACTGTCATCGAGGGGCGGGGCCTTGGGAGAGTTTCTCCATCTGCAATGGCACATCAATGAGTATTGTCATTGTGCAGGTCTTGTTGAGGTGACCGTGTTGTTAAGATGTTGTGGGTACAGGTCCCTGTCATCTGTGGAAGACACTGTCTCACTGCAGGTGACCTGGTCTTCCTCCTCTTCAGTATTTCTGTCCGCTCTTCTGTGTGTTCCCCAGACATTTGTGTGAGAGTTGTGTTGTAGATGTGTGGCTTTGGGACCTCACACTCCATTGTTCTATGTCTTTTGACCACTTGTGGATCTCTGGGATAATCTCTGCTGAAAAGCGAAGCCCTTTGATGGAGGATGAGTCACACTACATTCTAAACACCTGCCTTTATATCCTGTGACGTTTCAGTACACGTACACTGTGTAATGATTAAATAAGGTGATGCATTCATAGTTCATCTTAAGTGCTTATTACTTTCTTGTGGAAGCATTAAAAATCCCCCCTTCCAGCTATCTGAAGTGCCAAATCTGTGATTGTTAGTCACCCCACTGCACAGTAGTACCCCCAAACTCGTTCCTTCTGTATGTTACGCTTTTGCCCTCTGTTCTTCTGTTCTTCTAAGCCTATAAGCACTGCAATACTCTCAGTTTCTGAGAATTGAAACAGTTAACTAATTGTGTGTGTGTGTGTGTGTGTGTGTGTGAGAGAGAGAGAGAGAGAGAGAGAGAGAGAGAGAGAGACAGAGACAGAGAGAGACACACACACACACACACACACACAGAGAGAGAGAGAGAGAGAGAGAGAGAGAGAGAGAGAGAGAGAGAGAGAGAGAGAGAGAGAGAGAGAGAGAGACAGAGAGAGACACACACACACACACAGAGAGAGAGAGAGAGAGAGAGAGAGAGAGAGAGAGAGAGAGAGAGAGCGAGCAAAAGAAAGGGTACGTGTATGGAGATCAGGGAACAACTAGAAGGAGTTGGTTCTCTCCTTCCATCATATGGACTCTGGGGCTTGAACTTGGGTCTTCAGGCTTGGCAACAGACATATTTATCTATGAGTCATTTCACCTACTCTTTGAGACTGGTCTCTCACTGAACCTGGAGCTAACTGATTTGTCTACTGGTTGGCCACCAAGCCACAGGCATCCCTCTGTCTACCCCACAGCCCTGGAATTATAGGTGCATGTAGAACACTGGATTTTATTTTTTAATGTTTGTTTTTATCTTTTTATTTTTCAATTATGTGTGTTTGTTTGTCTGTGTGTGGGCATGTGCATGTGTGTGCCAGTGCCTGCAGAGGTCAGAAGAGGACATTGGATTCTATGGAGCGGGAGTTGCAGGTGGTTGTGAACTGCCTGATGTGAGTGCTGGAACCAAACTAAGGTCCGTCCCCAGAAAGAGCAGAACGTGCTCTTACCCACCGGTCCATCCCTCTGCCCCCTGTGGCAGCTCTAACACGTTCCGAGGACCGAACTCAGGTCTTCAAGCTTGCACTTTAGCGACTGGGCATCCCCTCAGTGCCTTTTAACGATGGGTACATATGGAGCAGGACTCTGAAAGGAAGAAAACACGAGAGAAGTGATTTTATTCAGGGTTAGTACATGTTCAGAGATGTCCACAGACACGAGAAGCGGCAGCTTCTTCTCCACCCCCCCCCCCCCAGGAGGCTTCATTTCCTTCACTGACGGTGTTGGCTGCACATGACTCTTTCCTTGAGACATTTTCCAAGGAAAGAGGGGCCAAACAGTTTCCTGCTTCTTTGATTATTTTTTCTTTTTTGGGACAATAGCAAACTTGAAAATCTTGGTGGCTTTTTTGAAACTCACTGTGCTTCCTGCTTTCCTCCCGAGAGTCATTTTTAGGGATGCCTTCTCCCCACACTCTTCTTCTCTGCACAGCCGTAGGCAGAGCACACAGGGGAAAGTATGGGCTTGGGAACCGGGAACCACAGTGGACGTCTTCCAGGTGCAGAGGACGTGATCACATGACTGAACATCCCTGACTCCTTCCCTGTATGGTGTGTGGGAGTTCCTTGTACCTGGCCTTGTCTGTAGATGGGCTGGAGATCACAGGTGGACTGCCCACAACCTGCTCCCAGGTTTACAGTTGGTTCACAGAGGCTGACTGCCATTCTCTATTAGGTGTGGCATATTTGCACACATTCCTTCTGAGGATAATGCACACCCTAGATCTTCTTTTTTCTCACTTGGTGTGTGTGTATTCGAGAGCAGCTCATGTGTGTGCATACATGTGGAAGTCAGAGGCCAATCTTGGGTGTCCTTCTACTGGAGGTCATCTTGGTGTCTTCCTCCCTTTTTTCCTCCCTCCCTCCCTTTCTCCCTCCCTCCCTCCCTTCCTTTTTTGAGACAGAACCTTACTGTGTAGCCCTGATTGGCCTGGAACTCATTTTGCAGAGCAGGCTGACCTCAAACATGGAGATTCATCTGCCTCTGCCTTCTGAGTGCTGGGATTAAAGGAGTGCATTGCTTTGCCTAGCTCCACCTTGTAGTAGACATGGGTCTTGTGTTGTCCTGGAGCCTCCTTTGGGGGCTAGGCTGTCTGGGAGCCCTAGGGGTTACCTGCCCCGCCTCCTAAGCACTGAATTTTACATGTTTTTTTTTTTTTTTTTTCACATGCATTCTGGGGATGCTTGTGTGGCAAGCTCTTTCCTGGCCAGGCTACCTTCCTGGTCCCCAGGTCTTCTTTTAAGGGATGAAAGGACAAGTGGAAACACACAAGAAATTAACCTCTCAGATCAGCCTACTGTTCCAAGAGAACAATATTTTACTATTATATGGAGCACCAACCCTCCGCTCACGTCTCTCTCACACTGGCAACTGACTGTATTGTTGGAGACAGGGTCTCTTGATATAGCCCAGGCTGGCCCAGAACTTGTAATCCTCTGCCCCAGCCTCCCTAGTTCTGGGATTACAACTATACACCTCTTTTGTGTAAGGTTGTAGTACTCATCACATCCTCCAGAGGATCCAAAGAACAAAAACAGCACCAATGCTGTTCGTAAGAGTATCTTTGATGTGAGAAACCATTACTGGGCATTTATTGGGATTTGGCCCCATGAACCCTCTTTGCAAGCTGGTGGGGGAGCTGCAACTTCTTCTCCTCTGACTTCCTGGGAGAGAGAAGCCTAGACAGAAGTCTCTTAGTTGGGGTCACACAGCTGGTCCTTGATGCAGCTGAGCCCCAGCTTAGGTAGTTCAACAGCAGAAAATGGATTCTGCTGCCCCAACAGATGCCATCTTTGGGATGGATGTGAAATGCTTGTTTGTGAGGGATGTCTACAGGGGACACATAGAGCTCTTGGCCAGGGTGCAGCAGGCTTTGCCTCTGGCAGCATTGTGAGCAACCTGTTCTCTTTCCTGGGCTGTCTGGGAAAGTGCAGCAAGGCCATGAGCATAGCAGGCATGGTGACCACAAGCTTCTATTCCTTTCTTCCTCTTCTGGGGATGGACCCCAAGATTTTGTACATGTTAGACAAGTGCTCTATTATTTAGCCACACTCACTGCCCTGATTTGCTAAAGATTTTTTATTTTTAGATATGTATATGTGTATATGCATGCCTGTGTGGGTATGTACACATGAGCACAGGAGCCTGTGAAAGCCAGAAGATAATATTGGAATATCTGGAGTTGACAGTTGGGAGCCAACCAATGCGGGTACTGGGAACTGAATTCATGTCCTCTGGAAGAGCAGTAGGCATTCTTTTTGAAGACAGGGTCTTTCTGTGTAACAGCCCTGCCTGTCCTGGAACTGGCTCTGTAGACCAGGCTGGCCTCGAACTCAGAGATCCACCTGCCTCTGCCTCCAGAGTGCTGGGATTAGAGGTGTGCACCACCGCTACTCTTAATCACTGAGCCACCACTCTGCTGTCAGCCTAATTTTTTTAAAAACAGAAAAAAATTTGATTGTAACCCCCACTGAACTTTTAGATCAAAGAGAAAAATTTTAATTCATGGTAGTGATATGTTCCTTAAAAATGTTTTAAATGACGCGTTTATTTATTTTGGGTGCATGTGTATGTAAGTGCATATGTGCCATAGTTTTCTCCTTCCACCATGTGGGTCCTAGGAGTTGAACTCAGGTTGTCAGGCTTGGTAGCTAATACGTATGTGTGTGTGTGTGTGTGTGTGTGTGTGTGTGTGTGTGTGTGTGTGTGTGTACATGCCATAATGCATGTGTGGAGGTCACAGGAAAACTTGCAGGAGTCAGTTCTCTCCTTCTACCATGTGGGTCTTGAGGATCAAACTCAGCATGTTAGTCTTGTGTGGGAGCCCGTTTTCGGGTTCCTCATGGCTTTACGCAGCAGGTCTGCATAGAGGATGATTAGGGCCACAGGCCTGAGTGCAGGTGTCTGAGATGGTCTGCACTTGGCTGTGCTGGGAGGAGGTCTTTTGCTCCACCCCTTGGTGTCTCTATAAATACCCTGGGGCAGAGACAGTCAGGGCCTGTTGGAAAAGGTTCCAGGCCCTCTTGAGGCCATCCTTTATTTTCTATCTGTTTATCTCTGCAATATAAATCCTTCTATCTAATATTTCTTTCTGCTCACACTCAAGAAAACTCTGGGGAGCTGTGGGGATGGTAGGTAAATGCCCCACAGTCTTGGTGGCAAGTACCCTACCCACTGAGCCCCAGAACTTTATTTTTGAGAGGGTACCAACACTCTGCAGTGACACTGGGAAGGGCACTGGGGGCCTCTGGGCAGTGGCATGCCTGCCTTGGGCATTTACTCTGGCTCCTGAGATCTAGGAATCCATGGAGCCACTTGGAAGGAGGTAGAATACCTGGTAGAATCTACTAGTCCAGCTTCTGGGAGGTTAGGACAGTGGTGGGGCCCAAGGCATGCAGCTGCTGCAGGATGAGGAGTATGGCCCCTGTGTCCAGGTGAAGGCACTCCCTGTGGATTTTAGTGCTGACACACTGACCCCCTCACTACTGCCTCACAAGCTAAGTCATTGTAGGTGATAGTATGCTGATGGGAGGGCGTGCCTGGAGCTCTTCTCTCTGGGGACAGAAACAACAGTATTGAAGGTTTCTGCTCCTGTTCACAGTTACCACCAGCTCAACTGTCAGCAGCTCTGTGGAGTGGTTTCTGGAGATGGCATCTGCAGAGCCATGTCTTCAGTGGAGCTGTGTTGGGATAACTCCTTCTGCTTCGGGACCAGGTGCTGGCTGGGGACAGGAGTCCCTATTATGCTTGACATTTGTTTAGCAGGACCCCATTTGTTCAGTACAGTGAGAGCTTTGCAGGCAATTAATTTCAGGCCTGTTTAATTTGCTCTGCTGCTTATGCACTCTGGAAATATCAGGAAGGCAGCTGTGAGTCTCAGCTCTGCCTGACTCTCTTCTACAGGCTGGGCAGGAGAGAAGATATCCTCACAGCACACGGGCTACACTCCTCAGCTCCATATCACCTAGGACATTCAGCAGCACCTTTTGGCATGAGCATAAAGAAGACCCACCCTGCCAGGGGCGTGGCTGAGTCGGTAGGGAGCTTATCTAGCTAGCACCCATGAGACTCCCTAGGTTTTATCCCTAGCATTGCATAAATCAACTGTGGTGGTGCATACTTGCAATCCTAGCTCTTGGGAGGTAGAGGCAGGAAGATCAGAAGTTCAAGGTCACACTCCGCTACATAGTGAGTTTGACCTACATGAGACCATCTGTATTAGTTACTTTTCCATTGCTATAATAAAACACAATGGCCAAGGCAACTTGTGGAAGAAAGAGCATGTTTGGGCTTATGCTTCCAGAGGGATAAGAGTCAAAGATGGCAGACTTGAGGCATAACAAAGGCAGGCGTGGTGGCAGGAACAGGAAGTTGAGAACTCCCATCTTGCACCGTAAGCTCAAAGCAGAGAGGGAGTAAGTTAGACATGGAATGAGTCTTTTAACCATCAAAGACTGCCTCCAGTGACATGCTTCCTCCGAGAAGGCCACACCTCCTAAACTTCTCCAACAGTGCCAACAATGGGGTCCAAGTATTCAGCTGCTCACAGCTATGGAAGACATTTCTTATCCAGTCCACCACATCATCATACACATGTGCGAGCCCTGACTGAAGAGTTACTGGTGGCAGATGCCACCTGCCCCCTGAATCTCACAAGTTCATCCCTCTTGGCTCCAGATCCCTTAGCCGTCAAGACTTCACCTGTCCGGCTTTTCTCCTTACTCCTTGTTTCTGCCATGTGTGTGGCTTTCTTCTCTGTCAGTTACTTTTCTGTTGCTGTGGTAAAGCACCATGATCAAAAGCCATCTATGGGAGGAAGAGTTTATTTTAGCTTATGGTTCTGGAGGGAGGCATGGCAGCGAGCAACGGGCGTGGAGGCAGGGGCAGGATGCTGAGAACTCACATCTTAATGCAAGCATGAAACAGAGAGTGAACTGGAAGAGGGTAAGGCCGTGAACTCTCCAAGTCTGTTCTCAGCGATGTACTTCCTCTAGCAAGGAGGAGGACCTCTCATGACACTCTCAACAGCACCGCCAAACGGGGACCAAGTGTCCGAATGCCTGACACTTTCATGCACACCATCTCAGACCCCACCACAGATCTCTGCACATTGCACGCTCTTGCCTCTCACCTACATGAGGGGTGCACTGCAGTTACACACACACACAGGTTGATGGAGATACAGAAGAAAATCACCTAGCTCACTTTAGTTCCTCAGAGGAGGGTTTCTGGCAGGAACAGTGTCATAACCCGAGTGATCTAAAGATCGGTGTGCGGAATTCTAGAGTGTTGGTAGGTGTGTGCTGGGGATGAACAGCTTGGGTATTTGGGCAGGAAGGAGGAGCAGGGGTAGTGCTGGGCAAAGTTAACCTTGTGTTGTTAATTCTTCTCATTACTGTAACAGAGAAACAGACTAGAACCACTTAAGGGTTTGAGCTCACAGTTTGAGGGTAGGGGGGCATGAGGCTGCTCCTCAAACTATGCCATCAGGAAGCAGAGAGAGGTGGAAAGGGGCTAAGGGAGTCACCAGGAAGCTCGGGCATGATTGTGACGGGGGTGTGTTGCAGGGGCAGCTGAACCATTATGTTACATTTTGTGGAGCCTGTGACTGTTCTATCTCTGGCACTATTGCCGTTGCTGTAGGCTGCCTGGGTATGGGTTCCAGTGGACCCTGAGGCCATAGCATCTGAGGTCAAATGTCTCACTGGCTGAGTTTCCTAGGGAGGTCCCATGTTTGCACCCAAGCACTGGGGACTGGGTGCTTTTGGCTTTTTAGCACTATTGACCTTGGGGGTTGGATCCTTCTTGGTGGCAGGATAGGGACCAGCTTCTCTGGCCTGTCCCTGATGGACCTCCGAAATAGCCCTGATCAAAAGATCCACTCAAACCCCAGGCCACACCTTCTTGTGGCAGCCTGTATAAAGCTCTCTGCTTGCTTGGCCTTGCCCTTCCTTCACTGGCAGTAGAGCCTACTTCCTCTAGATTCTGACAGATACCAAAGACCAGCTGTGTGGTGGCATTGTGTTCCCCAAAATATTGTGCACCATAATAAACTTATCTGGGGTCAGAGAACAGAACAGCTACTAGATACAGAGGCTAGAAAATAGTGGCACTCACACCTTTAATCCTAGCCTTCCAGAGGCAGAAATCCTTTGGGATCTCTGTGAGTTCAAGGCCACATTGGAAACAGCCAGGCTTGGTGACACAGCCTTTAATTCCAAGAAGTGATGGCAGAAAGCAGAAAGATACATAAGGTGTGAAGACCAGAAACTAGAAGCTTTTGGCTGGTTAAGCTTTTAGGCTTCTAGCAATAGTTTAGCTGAGAGGCATCCAGTGTGAGGAAACAGGATCACCTGAGGAACTGGCGAGGTGAGGTAGCTGTGGCTTGTTCTGCTTCTCTGATCTTCCAGCATTCACCCCAATAACTGGCACCAGGTTTGATTTTATTAATAAGACGATTTAATATTCCTGCTACATGGCTGAGACATTCAGCTGCCTGGACTGAACATCTACTGGATTATTCTTGGTTTTTCTGTTGGGAGACAGCCATTGTTGGACTAGGTGAACCACAGCCTGAAGCCACTTTAACACATCATATATAACTAAGCTCTGTTCCTCTAGGGAACCCTGATTAATGCAGATTGTGGTATCAGAAGTGGATCTTCTAATCTCACATGATCCAATTAACTGAAAATTCCTCATAGGTGTACCCAGTGACTTGGGTCTTTAATTATTCCAAATGTAGTCAAGTTGAGAACCAAGAATAGCCACCACACCATCCAAAATGTAGATGTTGGTAGAATTCCTTAGTTTGTTCCTGAGCCTGCTGCCATTACTGATGTAGCTCCTGAGACAGGAGAGATGGTTAGCAGAGGTGTGTGTATGTCTAGGGCTCAGGTTAGGCCAGCCCTCTAACAGGAGCTCTGTCCGAAGGCTCCTGGTCAGCTTCTCTGGCACTGCTTTCTTGTGGGGACAGTCACCGAGATGTCGGCAAGGCCAGGCCTTTGAGGCAGCACAGGCTCCTGTCCTTGCATTTCTCCGAGTTCATGTGTCACTGTGCCCTGGAGCTTCCTTCCAAATCATCCCTGTCCTTCAAAGATCAGCTACTATACCATGGAGACAGTAGCACCTGCCTTATAAGGATTGGAATGTCTAATGCTTCAGAGTGCTGTGAGCAATCCTGGCAAGCAGCAGAAGACTGCAGCTGGGCGCATTAAAAGAAATGCATTCAGGTGCCTCCCAAGCCAGCCTGATGCTTTAGGCTTGAATAGATCTTCTGTGAAACTTGATCACACCGGCCTCACAAGGTTCTCTCTGAAGACTCTACCGTCACCAGGCTGCTGCAGCCAGACAGGGGATAGAGGCCAGGGGCAGAGTCAAGATGCCAGGTGTAGCATGTATGTGGGGCTGATCTGCTGTGGGCTGCCACGGGATTTCAGTGGATGCTGATAGATCATGTTACTATTTTTTAAAGATTTATTTTTTTTAATGATTTATTTTTATTTCATGTACATTGGTTTGCCTGTATGAGGGTGTTGGATCCCTTGGAACTGGACTGGAGTTACAGACAGTTGTGAGCTGCCATGTGGGTGCTGGGAATTGAACCCGGGTCCTCTGGAAGAACAGCCAGTGCTCTTAACCATTGAGCCATCTCTCCAGCCCCCGATTTATTTATTTTTATTTATTTTATGTGTATGGGTGTTTTGCCTGCATATATGTCTGTGTATCATGTATATGCAATGCCCAAGGAGGCCAGAAGAGGGCATCAGACTCTCTGAAAATAAGTGAGTTGTGAGCCTTCATGTGGGTGCTGGGAACCAAACCTGGGTCCTCTGCAAGAAGAACAGGTGCTTTTAACCACTGAGCCATCTTTCCAGCTCAGTCATGTTATTTTTTATTGGCCTTGTAACCAGAGTTTTAAAGGTAAAACCCAGGCTACTCTTGGCCACCTGCCCCAGTGTGCCAACCAGAGACCAAAGATGATGAAGGAGGGACAGGTGTATACATGTGGTCCTGCTGGGAAGCAGGACAGATAAAGGGTCCAGGGACTCCAAGTCCATTATTTAGAGGTTTTTTTTTTTTTTTTTGCTTAAACTTAAACAGAGGGAGAATTGGGCGAAGGGCAAGAGGTCTGTGTCTTGGTTAAGGTTTTCAGCTGTGAAGAAACACCATGACCAAAGAAAAACATTTAATTGGGGCTGGCTTACAGTTTCAGAGGTTCAGTCCATTATCATCATGGCAGGGAACACATGTATGTAGGCAGACGCCCCCACAGTGACACACTTCCTCTAACGAGGCCACACCTCCTAGTAGTGCCACTCCCTTTGGGAGTCATTTTCTTTCAAATCATCACAGTCTGCATCATTAAGTGGCCCTGGTCAAGTTGGTCTGTCATTGCCTTAGCTCTGGTTCATACATCACAAGTCTGTCAATCCCTCATCAAAGGGGGATTGATATGGCCTCCACAAGACAATCTGCTGAGGTAAAGCCTCTCCATCATAGAATTGTCCCATCTTGGGGTGGGTTATGCTGCAGGTTCACTGTAGCCTGTGGGTGGTTTTTGCATGAATCTTGCTCTTCTTGGAATCCAAAGTGATGTAAGAGGAAAGGGTGAGGGTGATGGCTCATTGTGTTCAGCGTTGACGGGGATGGGCCGCTTAGGTGTACAACCCCTCCACCCCCTTGGGTGATTAGCATGCCTGTGCAGAGTCCAGGAAGGAGCCTGCACTGTTATCAAGGAGAGAGACACAGAAGGGAGGCAGAAAGGGCAGAGAAGGCTTCATCCTGCTGTTAGCGATGGTATTCATCAGGGTTCTCCAAAGGGACTGTGGTTATTGGAACGAGAATGGCCTCCATAGACACATATGCCTGAAGACTTTATCTCCAGCTGGTGAAATTGTTTGTGAAGGATTAGGAGAGAGATGGGTCCCTGAGTGTGGGATTTTGAGGTTTCAAAGGCCTGGCACCTTTCCCAGTGTGCCCTGTCTCAGGCTTGTGAGTCAAAATGTGAGCTCTCCTCTGCTCCACCATAGACTCCATCCTCTGAAACAATAAGCTGATTAAACATTTACCTTTGCAAGTTGCCTTGGTTTTATCAAAGCAATAGAAAAATAACTAAAATGGGCAGAATAGATGAATGAATATATGTGTTAAGTGGGGATTGACTAGATTGGTTTGCAGGGTGCAGACTGGGTAGTAAACAATGGCTGTCTTACACTGGAGAGGCTGAGAATCTGTTATTTGCTCAGCCCATGAAGTTGGATGTTTCAGTAGTCTCAATCTGATGCTGAAGGTCTAGAGGATTCCTGGAGAAATGCTGGTCTTCCCCATCTGTGTTGGAAGCCTAGAGAAGCTGGTTCTAACATCAGCAAAGGGATGCCCCAGCAACATGCTGGATGAACTTGTCAGCAGAGTGAAGGCATGCAGACAAAAGCAAGCTTCCTTCTTTCATCTTCCTTTTATCTGGGCTGCCCACATTTAGGGCAGGCCTCCCCACTTCTAATAATCTGGTCAAGCGTCCCTCCTAGGATGTCTAGAGGCTTGTATTTCAGTTGATTTCAGATACAGTGAAGTTGACACCCAAGTGTAGTGTCTTAGTTAGGGTTTCTATTGCTGTGAAGAGACATAATGACCACATCGACTCTTAAAAAGGAAAACATTTAATTGGGTCTGGCTTACAGTTCAAAGGTTTAGTTCATTAACACCATGGCAGGAAGCATGGCAGCACACAGGCAGACATGGTGCTGGAGAAGGAGCTGAGAGTCCTACATCTTAAATTATAGGCAATAGGCAGTGGTCTGAGACACTGGGTGTGGCTTGAGCATGGAGACCTTAAAACCTGCCTCCACAATGACACACATCCTCTAACAAGGCCACACCTACTTCAGCAAAGCCACACCTCCTACTAATGCCACTCCCTTTAGGGGCCATTTTCTTTCAAACCACTACAAGTAGCCATCACAGCCACCCTGTGGGCCCAGTGAGGTATCATGTTCGTGTAAAAGCAGCTCCTAGGTGCCTGTGATAGCCTGTATGTCCTGTCACTGTGGGTGGCACTGAATAGGTTTTACAAACATTTTTTTATTATTGAGCACCCAATCTCTCAGAGCCTTAATATGTTGTCCAAGCTGGCCTGGCACTTATGATTCTTTTCATTAGAGATTAGCTTCCCTAATGCTGGAGTGACAGGCACTTAGTACTCCTCTACAGCAAGCTCTGTGTCTCTGCCAAGTGCCTGCAGCCCTCTAGCCAGCTCTGGTGCGTGGGAACAGAGACACCCTTTAGTGCTTGTCTGTGATCACTTTCATGTGACTCCCATCCCTTCCCACACACTAGTGTGAAAACTAAATTTAGTACAATCCAGTAAATTTCCCACCGTGTTCATTTTTTAATTTAAAAAATAGCATGCATTAAAATTGACTTCATCTTGGGTATATGGTTCTTATGATTTTCTTTGTGTATATGTGTGTGTATCTGTATATGTGACTACTACATGCAGATTCCCAGAGAGATCATAAGAGGCTGCTGGGTCCTCGAAACTGACATTACAGGTGATTTTGAGCTTCCTGACATGGTGCTGGGAACCAAACTTGGGTCCTTTGTAAAAGCAGCACATTCTCCTAACTGCTGCATCATTTTTGTCCAGCCTGTAACACTTTATTTGAAGTTTACTGTTCTTACAGTCTTAACACATATCTCAATGTATGTATACATCCTCATAATCCAGATACAGGGCAGCTTTTCCGTCCCTGAATACTCCCTTGTGATGGGTCTCTGTGGGCATATACACCCTCCCACTCTGATTGCCCCCATCTGTTTTCTGGCTCTTTGGCTTAGTCTTTTCAAGACAGCCCTGCAGATGACATCACAGGTACATGACCTTCTCACACTAGCTGTTTTCTCTTAGCATAACACCTTTGAGAATCCTGTAAGAGGTTGTGTGGTAGTAGTGTGTAGCTCCTTTTCTGTTGCTGAGGCAAGATACCATGGCCAGAGGCAACTTACAGAAGGAAGAGTTCGTTTTGGCATGGGTTCTAGAAGGAGAGTCCATAATACCAGAGGAGGCATGGCAGCAGTTAGCTGAGAGATCACATCTTCAGCTGCAAACAAGGCAAAGAGAGCAAGGTTATAAACTCTCAAAACCCACCCTCAGGATGGGCTCCACCTCCTAAAAGTTCTATGATGACCCCCGCCCTCCCAACAGCACCACTAACAGGGGACCAAGTGTTCAAATACTCAAGTCTAAGGGAGGGGCATGTCTCACTGAAGCCACCACTGGGAATTCTTTTCATTGCTGAGTGGTGTCACTGGTGGATGTACTCCCATGTGCCCATCCCTTACTCTCTCTAGGACATTTGGGCAAGATTCTAGGTTTTGTCAATTTTAAGTAGAGCTTGGCTATGCACATTCATGTTTACATTTCTTTGTATAAGGTTTCATGTCTTTAGGGTAAATACCTCAAAGCAAAATGTTAGATTATGGGACTGACTGTCCATTCAACTAGTCAAGACATCCCCAAAGTGTTTCACATTCCCATAGAAAATGCATGAGTTCCTATGGCTCTGCACCCCTGTCAACATCCAATGATGTCAGTACGATCTCAGCTTAGCTGTTCTAAGGGGTCAGAGGGCCTTGTAAACTCTTTAACCCCCTGTTCCTGGAAGCTCACCTTCCTTCTACATCCTGGTGTCTATTGTGCTGTGGAGACCTAAATCTACAGTGAGCGTGGCACTGCAGCTGCAAGCCTTACTAGCCACAGTGTGTACAGGAGTTGGGTTGTTTTCTTGTCCCCACCATTCAGGCTTAGAGAGAGGCAGATGCAGGGTCTCGCTGATGCTCTGAATAACACCTCAGAATACCACGTCCCCTTCCTCTACCCTCAGCCCATCGTACTCTTGAGGAAGAGGTGAATTGAGGGCACTTGGGAGGAACAGAATTTCCACTCAATCCTTTGTCTGGTGGGGGTGGTTCCTATGCTCAGACAGAATCTCTGATACCAGCTCTCCCTATCTTCATTCTAGGCTTTCTATCATAGAAGATGGGGGCAGACATCTTTAATTTCTTTGTGTGTGTGTGTGTGTGTGTGTGTGTGTGTGTGTGTGTGTGTGTATGTATGGTGTGGAGGCCAGAGAGGGTGTTCAGTGACCTGCTCCATCACTTTCTGCCTTATCCTCTTGAGATAGGGTCTCCACTGAACCTGGAGCTAGGCTGGAGGCTAGAAAACCCCAGTGATCTCCTGTTTCCACCCCCTTTCCCAGAGCTGGTCTTACTGGTGCGTGTGGCCACACTTGGCTTTTTATGTGAGTACTGGAGATTCTGAGACCCTCATGCTTGGGTGGCAATCACTTTTACCCATCTCCAGCTGTCATAATAATTCTTGGCTAGGTGTCAGAGGGCTGGGACCCATCCAAGATCAGCAGGCACTATGGTTTGGTGAGTGTGCCCTACAGGACTCCATGTGGAAGGCTTGGTCCCAGCCCATGACGGTATTGGGAAAGGAATGGCATCACTATGTGGGAGGTCTAGCAGGAGGACAGTAGATCACTGGCAGAGCGCCCCTGAGAAGGAACCCCAGCCCCTTCCTCTCACTCTGCTCCTGGCTGATGTGATGTGAGCACCGGCCTCCACCATGTCTGCTGTTTTGAAGTCCCCCATCACAGGCCTCAGGGCAAAGACTCATGGACCACGGACTGAGCCCCTGGGCACCCCGCCAGAGCAGACCTGCTGTCTTTAGACGCTGGTATTCTCAGGTATTTTGTCACTGTCACAGAAAGCTGGCTACCACAGTAGGCATTGCTTGTCAGCGTTATCTGCCCATCTCAATGAAAAATAAACCTCCTAAGCAGAATGGGTTCATGTGGAGCCCAGAGGCCTGGGTGTCTCTGGAAATCAGTAGATGAGAGAACATGCCAGAAGGTTCTCTGCCTGGGAGGGCCTTTTACTAGTTATTTTGTACCAGCTATCCGAGTGGTAAATATTTTTATCCCAGTGAAGGTGCAGCATGAAGTGTCTGGGGCAAGTATGAGTCCTAGGCTTGGAGGGACACAGGGACAGGTGAGCATGTTAGGAAGCGAGTTTGTATTCTGGGAGGGTGAAGGAGGCAGAGAGATCCGAAAGCCTGGGATGGCCATGGAGGCCCACGCTCACTTTCACTTAGAGAATGATGGAGGCCTTTCTGGTGGCCCCTAAGTGAGTCATGCCCTCTGCATCTGAGTAACGGAATCCTCAACATCGTGTGGTTTGTCCACAGGGCTTTGCTCGAGCTTCCGGTCTCAGAGGCTGGGGTCTGAGAGCATTCAGCCCGTAGCTCCTCACCTTCTGCTGTGTGGTTTCAACACACAGCAGAACATGGAAGGGCGAGTGGGCATGCGTGGGGGAAAAGAAACTGATAGACTCCTGTGGTCGCCAACCTGCACCACAGAGAGTGCATCAGTTCATTCCTAAAGTGTCCAGACTCACCAAGAATCATCTCCTAACTCTCCATATTAAAGAATTATGTTCCCAGTGTGACTGTTGAGAGATGTTCTCAAGTCACACAGCACCTGTGTTAACATGCTGCAGGGACCCGTGAAGTGGAAGACTCCGCTCCCACTTGTGCTGTCCCATGGTGCACCTGGTGGAGCTGGAACCTGCATCTCCTTCCAGCTTCTTGGGATTCTGAGGCACCTTGGTCTCTCTCTCTGTCTGTCTGTCTCTGTCTGTCTCTGTCTGTCTCTCTGTCTCTCTGTCTCTCTCTCTCTGTGTCTCTCTCTCTCTGCACATGTTTGTAGAGGTCAGAGGTGGAAGTTGAAAGTCTTTCTTAATCACTTTCTATCTTATTTTTTATTACACTTATTTATTTGTGTGTATATGTATACATGTGTGTGAATGCAGGCATGTGCCATGGGGCATGAGGTCAGAGGGAAACTTGTGGGAGTCAGTTCTCTCCTTTCACCATGTGGATCCTGGATCTCAGGTCCTCAGGTTCTACATGAGGAAGACACCTTCACCCACTCTGCCAGCTTGCTGGTCCTCCAAGCTGTTTTTGAGACTGGTAATTTCTCTGAACCTACGGCTTTCTCAGTCAGCTAGGCTGTCTGGAAATGAGTTCCAGGGATCATCTGTCTCTGCTTCTCCAGCACTGGGATGAGGGATGTTCACTTCTGTGCCTGGGGTTTTCACATGGATTTGGGGGAAAGGGACTCAGGCCCTCATGTGTGTGCAGTGAGACCTTCTGATCACTTTGTCTTCCCAGCCCAGTAGCCCACTTTCTCAAGAATCTGACTTTAAAATAGTCTGGGTAGTTTTGGTCCCAGGAAATGAGTGACATTGTGAAGTTGGGTCCAATTAAAAGAACATTCACTAGTCTCCACATCCCTTGGCTTGGAAACGTGAATGTTTACAGTGCAGCTGCCTCCAGCTAATTTTAGCCTCAGGGAGCAAAGCTGGGTCCTTGACTATAGGTTCCTTGGACCCTGCTTGTCAGCTATCCTCTCCACCCTCCTCCTGCCCTCACCATGCCCTTAGCAGGAGGCTGCCTTCCTCTGCAATAGGAATCTTACTTCATCCGACCAAGAAGAAAATCAACTCTGAAAGAGTACCTGGAGCACTCCCTGGAGCACTCACCTGGAATGCCCTCCAGGACAACCCCTGGAGCATCCTCTGACCACCCACTGGAGTATCCCGGAGTGCTCCCCAGGTTGTTCTTGGACCATCCACTAGATCATCCTGTCTCACCAGGCTGTTAACTCTGTGGCCCTCATTGATGGGGAAGTCAGGCTTGGGTCTTTCTGCTCACCTCTTGTTTCTGAGACTGAGAGAGAGCTTGGCAACTAGGAGAGATTTCAGAAGTGCTGCATGCCCTGCAGGACCGAATGCCCAGGCCCAGTGTCACTCTGTTACTTAGGAGTACAGGTGCAGGGTCTAGGGGACAGCTTGGGATCTGGCGTTTGCTGAGTAAGTGTGAGCACCTGTGTTTGACCCCCAGCTCCTACATAAAATTGATGTGGTGCATAGCTTTGATCCCAGTGGTGGAGACAGTGCATTCTTCTGCTCATTGACCAGCCATCTACCACCAGGCAAGTTCCAGGCCAATGAGGTCCTGTGCGCGCGTGCACACACTCTACCCCATCTGAGTCCATTTCTAGGAGGCCTCTATCTAACTAGTTCAACCCACAGCACTCTTCACAGGAGCCATTGTGGTGCAGTCACCCTGGTTGACCACTGGTGGAGGACTGGATAGAGGAAGTGTGACATACATATGGGATATTGGCCATCAAGAAGAGCAGGTCAAGAAACTGGGTGAAACTGGAGAGCATGTCAAGCGAAGTAAGCCAGACTCAGAAAAATAAATATCACATTTCCTCTCTCTGCCCCCACTTTCTTGTGTGTGTGTGTGTGTGTGTCAGAGAGAGACAGAGATGGTACTGTTAAGAGATGAGGAAGGGTAAAAGAGGAGAGGGAGAAGAAAGGTAGTGGAGAGGTGGATATGACCCAAGAACATGTATTCAAATATGGGCATATTATAACTGCAGTTAATGTATGGAACAGGAGCTGTGGAGCGGTGGTTGCCTGGGGCTGCAGGTGCCACTGTCCTCTTGGTATAGAGTTTTAGTTATGCTAGACAGGAACATTCTAGATTCTTTTATAGACGCCCAAACTGCCTTGTGCACTTGAAGTTTTCTTGGGAGGGTAGACATTAACATCCTGTTAAGCATTCTCATCACACTTGAAAAAATTAGAAAAATTGAGGCTTCCAAATAATATCTCAAGCTGGCACTGTCTCTGGGTCTGGCAGGGACCATGGAAGCCACTCTGGGCTGAGGCCACCTTGGCCTGTGACTGGCACTGCTCACAAGCCATGGGAGCATCCTGCTTCTGGGACAAGCAGAGACCCTCTGGGATCAGAACTCCAGGCTCTCGGCATCAGCTCTCGCTTTCTCAAGTACCTTCATTGGGAGATGCCTCTCATTTTTCTGCAATTAAAGCTCTAATTAAATTAGTTGATCTTCTGATGGATGCTCGTTTTCACGTTGTAATTTGGCTTTAATAGACCCAGTGCTTGAATGAGAGGAAAGGTGAGCCCAGGGGAGAAGGGAGACCTTACAATATGCAAGGAGAATAATTCCCTTGAGACCCATGTTCGCCTGCGTATGCTTAGTGTGCTGTCTGTCAGCGTTGGGGGGGGGGGCAGCTCCTGGAAGGAGGATTGGTTCTGCGTCTTGACGTGAAGCTCACTAACTTGGGAAACAAGTGGGCTTGAAGCAGCTGGGGCTCTGTTTCTGGCTGCTGGGTCCCTCCTTGTGGCTCTGGGTGATGTATGTAGGTGTGTCGGGATGATTCAGGGTGCACACAGGAGAGGAGGCATCCCTAGAATGTGTGATTTGGGGTCTGCTTTTGTAAGAGGCCTCACCGAGTCTTGTGCTCACTCTGGTAAAAGGCAACTTGCAGGACTGGGGTGGAGCTCAGTGGCAGAGCCTGTGCCTGTTGTGTGTGTGAGGCTGGTGCCCCCAGCCAAATACGACAGAAGAAATGACTGGAACAAACACCACGCTCTCCCCTACAGTGGCTCTGAGGACAGCCTGGGGTGTGTGAGACCAACTCAAAAATAAAGAACCAAGCCAATCAGTCAATCAAATAACCAAGCAACAACAACAACCCCATGAGCTGGGACTGTGGCTCAGTTGGCAGAGTATTTGCCTAGCATAGAGAAGTCCCAGGTTTAGTCCACAGCATCAAATAGAATTGTGTGTGCTAGCACATATCTGTAATTCTACTCAGAAAGTACAAACAGAAGGTCAAAGAATTCCAAGTCCTCCTTAGCTACAGAGTGAGTTCAAGGCTACACACACACACACACACACACACACACACACACACACACACACACACCACCTTGCAGGATTGTGATCGGGAATGACTGAGTTTGGCCCACTGCCTGGTATTTGGTGAACACTGTAGAGACGGAACAGCTGGACATGTTGGCATCAAAAGCAATCTGTCGCCTGCCTGGCACTTATGAAGCAGTAGTCTTGATCGAGGCCTGTTGTGAGTGAGGGCAGCCCTAGGCAGATGTCAGCCTCATGACAAGGCTGGTGTCCAGTGGGGTGTCTGATGCCTCTTCCCACCATGGTGGAGGTCTTTGGCCCGGCTGCAGAAATCATGCTGTATTGGTCTTCACTGTATGAAGTGGCAGGCTCTGTCTAAGCCTGGTAAATCATCACCATTGCTGGGTCTAGTTCTTGGCTTTTGCCACAAGATAGCACTTGTCCTTGAGTTGCCTTGTGAGGCAGGTACATTCATTGACCACTCCTTCAGGGTCAAGGTCAGCAAGGTTCAGAGTGAGCTGGGGTCAGAGTTGGTGGGGGAGAGGGGCTGCAGGCCTGGAACCTCAGGCCAGCCTACTGCAGGTTTTGAACCCTGCTGTCTAACTGCTGTGGTGGGGCTTGTTAGGGGTCACATAGCTCTCTTCCCAGCTCCTGTGAGTAGGTTAAATTCAACTCAGAGGCATGAGAATGGCCATGAAAGACCCACTGGAAATGTCTTCTGGGGCCCTGAACTCCAGATACCATATGTCTGTGAACTTGAGGCTTGATGAGCGTCTGTAGCTGAGGTGGCTGGGGAGGAAACCAGTGTGGGCCTTTTGGTCTCCCAGTCCTGAGGCCTCCGCGTTGGTGGCTAGATCTATTTCTAGGTATCTTTAATCCAAACGTTTTATCTGTAACCATTTCAAGCCTGCAGAGAAGTTGCAAGTGTAGAACAGTGATGACCTGGACACCTTCACCAGGGTTAGCTGTGTTCCCTGGCGGCATCTCCCATCATCCCCTGCTCCCCATCTCATCACACCTGCCCAGTCTACCGTGGTCATGTGTTACTGAAGATGGGGCATTCTCATACATAACTGTAACTCAGCAGACACACTCAAGAATAAAACGAGGAGGGGCTGGGGAGATAGCTCACTCAGGAAGCTACTGGCCTTATAAGCACAAGGACCATAGTTCAGTTCCCAGAACCCATAATGTTGGGTGTGGAGGTGTGCATTTGTAATCTCACTACCAGAGAAGCAGAGAGGCAGAGTCCTAGGATTCTCTGGCCAGCCAGCCTAGCTTATTTGGTGGGTTCCAGGCCAGTGAGAGAGAGACCTTGTCTCAAAAGACAAGGCACCTGAGGAATGTGCCCTGAGGCTGTGCTCTGGTCTCACATATGTGTGTACACACACAGCACCCTCCCCATTACCACATGTACTCCATACATACACAAAGAAGTTGAGTAATGATGCCATACTCACTTAACTTGTAGGAACTCTGTAGTCATTCCCTTTGTACCCTTTGCAGCTGCGCTTCCTGTTGTACAATGTCCAATCAGAGACAATGCATTGCCTTTGGTTTTCACATTTTCTGAACTTCCTTACCCTCGAGGAGTCTGAGCCACTGTGTGAGCACTGTGTGTTTCTTCATTGTGTCTCTAGCAGCCCTTGCCCTTCTTGGATGTTTGGCAGAGAGTCCTGTTGCAGATGCAGAGTGGATTTGTCTGTCACCTTCTGCTAAGGAAGCCACACTGTGTCCTTGGTGCACCACACCCAGATTGGATGATGTCAGTGTCCTCTGTCAGGGGTGTTGGAGGAGATGCTTCTAAAGTCACTTTGAGGAGAAGAGTCACTTCCTGTGTGACACCCAGGCTGAAAACTGATTTCTCACTCAGGAAACAAGTGCCAACTGCATTCTGCGAGACCTCACTGCCCCTGGCCTGGGGAGGCTGTGTGTGCTCAGCACTGGCTGGTGGATGCTGCCATGTGAAGACTGTCCTGGGCTTAGGCTGTGCCTGACACAGTGACTAGTGTTCTCACAAGAGGAAGGCAAGGGAGACCAGACATGCAGAGGCAGGGGAGGGAGCCTGATGGCATGGGCAGAGGTGAAAGGAATACATCTGAGCTTCCTTTCCTCTTGCTGTGATAAAAATACCACGACAAAGCAGCTTAGGTGATGTGGTGGGAATGTCCCCCACAGGCTCAGGCATTTGAACCTTTGGTCCTCAATTGGTAGAGCTGTTTGGGAAGTTTAAGAGATATTCCTTGCTGGAAGAAGTATGTCACTGGGGTGGGCTTTGGAAGCTCAAACCTCTTGCTCTTTCCAGTTTTCTCTTTCTGCTTCCTGATTGCAGTTCAAGATGTGAACCCTCAGCTCTTGCTCCAGCCACCATATCTGTTGCTGGCTGCCATGCTTCTGTTATGTAATGAACTCTGGAACCATAAGCCAAATAAACCCTTCCTTCTATAAGTTGTCTTTGTCACAGTGTTTTATCACAGCAAGAGTACCGAGTACACATGACACTGTGTTCATGTTAGCTCACCACTCCAGGTTGCAAAAGTCACAGGGACGGGAGCTTGAAGGCATTGGTTGTATCACATCCATAATCAGGAGCAGAGAGCAAAGAAGCTCACGTGTTTGTACTCAGCTCACTTTCTCCGATCTTACACAGCTCACTTAAGGAATGATGCACCCATGGTGGGCACTTCTTCCCACTTCAAAGAATGTAATCAAGATAAAATGCTCATAGGCCAACCTGATCTAGATAATCCCTCATTGAGACTCTTTTCCTGGGTGATTCTACACTGTGTTAAGTTGTCAATTAATACTAACATCACAGGCACCAGGGGTAGCCAGTAGTCGTTAGAAACTGAGATGAGGCTGGGAACAGATGGCCTCCCTTGGAGTCTTCAGAAGGAACCAATTCTACTGTCCTTTATGTTGGACTTTTGGCTTCAATACTTGTTAATACTTTTCTCATTGTTGTGACCAAAAAACTTGATAGAAACAGTTTTAAAAATGAAAGATTTATTTTGGTTCATATTTTCTAAGAGTTCTGTCCATGGTATCTTGGCCTCATGTGGTGAGAGTGTGGGGCAGTATGTGTGTGTGTGTGTGTGTGTGTGTGTGTGTGTGTGTGTGTGTGTGTACATTCATGTGTGCACGAAATGTCAACCTTGGTTGTATAGTTCCTCAGTAGGTATCAACTGTATTATTTTTCTTTTGAGACTGAGTCTCTGGCTGGGTCCTAGGGCTTACATTAAAATTTTTATTTATTAATTTTTTAGGCTAGGCTGGCTAGCCAGTGAGGTCCAGATAGTCTCTGTCTCTATTTGTTAATCTGGGTTTCCTAAAGGGACAGCACACTGATGAATGAAGATACATGGGGTTTATGAGTCTGGGTACTCCAACAATGGTGGTCTCACACCCGAGGGGTCAAGAATCCTGTGCTTGCTCAGTCCAAAAAGCAGATGTCTCAGCTGTTTAATCAGGAGCTGAGGGTCTGGAGGATTCCTGGAGAGTTGCTGGTCTGCACTCCACACTGGAAGCCTGAAAAACTGGCTCTGATGTCTGTGAAGAAATACTACAGCAACAGGGTAGATGAACTCGTCAGTGAGGGCAAGGGCAAGCAGACAAAGAGCAAAGCTTCCTTCTTCCGTGTCCTTTTATGTGGGCTGCCACCAGAAGGTACAGCCTGCATTTTGGGTGGGACTTCCTGTTTCAAATAATCTGACCGAGAAAGTCCCTCACAGGGGTGACCAGAGGCTTGTGTTTCGGTTGATTCCAGAGCCAGTCAAGCTGACAAGATTAGCCATCACACTCTGCCAGTGCTGGCCTTACAATCGTGTATCCCATGCCTGGATAGGTACTGGGGTATCGAACTCGGGTCCTCATGCTTATGCAGTAAACACTTTACCGACCAAGCTGTCACCCTATTCCTTTTATTTTTATAGTTAATTTTCATTACTGGGCTCGACACCAGGGCTTTATGATACAGGCAAGGGCTATATCACTGAACTATGTCTCCAGCTCTCTTTTCACTTTTCATTTTGAGACAGAGTTTCACTAAGTTGTCCAACTTGGCCTTGAATTTATGAGACTCCTGCCTCAGTTATGTGTGTTGGTTCATGGGGTGAGTAGGGATGTGTGCTCGCTGCGGAGAACGTGGAAAAGTCAGAGGATAGCCTTGGCTGTCGTCCTTACTTTCCTTGTTTGAGGCGGGGTCTCTTGCTGTTTGCCACCACAGGCTAGCGGCCCATGGGCTTCTGGGGGTTCTCCTATTCCTGCCTCTCACCTCCCCACTGGAACACTGAATTACAGATGTGCGCAGCTGCTCTTGCCTGTGTGTGGCTTCTTGGCATTTGAACTCTGCTCCTCATGCTTGTGTGGGTAGTGCTTTGCCCACAGAGTCATTGCCCAGCCGTGATTCGTCCTTGTCAGTAGCCGGGGTGACAAGCCTGTGCCACCACAGCAGGCTAGTCCTCTTGATGGCTCTCACTTAGTCCTCTGTTACTTGTTTGCACTTAGGATAGAGCTTGGAGCCCTGTGGATGCGAAGGCAATGTTCTGCTGCTGAGCCAAAGCCCGGGCCTCATGTAGATTCCTTTTGTGTCTTCATCACAGAGTGTATGTTCCCGCAGGAAAGCAATTTACAAAGTATGTCCACATAGAAAGTGAGGAAGACATTCTCCCTAGGGCATCCATCTGCTGTCCAAAGGACACCGCAAGGATTCGGTGTCTGGAGGAACAGTGGGCTCCTCTGGGTCAGAGGCAGGCTGAGGCTCTTGTCCTTTGCCTTCCATCTATAGCTGCAGAGAGGGCTCAGGTCGGCCAGAGTGGGCTGCTGGGCAGGTGGAAAAAGGCTGCAAGGGGAGTGATGATAAGCAAGGTGCCTCCTGAGGCCAGGGTTGCAGACTGGCGCTTTCTGCTCCAGGAACCAGGAAGCACAGTATCCCTGTCTGCTCCCCATTCTGCTGCAGTTGGAATGTCCATATTCTCCTGTGGGACCAAGACACAGACTGTGTGACCAGGAGGCTAACCACACTGTCACCCACATGTGGGCTGGGCCAGAGTAGCCCCTGATCTGGAGTGATCAGCTTTGTGCCACCTTGGGCTGGGTGCAATGTCCCCAGTTAGACTCTTGAGGGTGAAAACTCCGTAACTCTGCTCACATATCTGGAAGAAGGGGTCCCAGGTAGTGCCTCAGTGACAGGCAACCGCTGTGAACAACATGAGCAGGAAGGGGGCTTACTGGGAGAGCTCCGGCAAGGTGGAGACCTGAAGAGGGGCTGGCAGCTGACCTGTCTGTGTGGAGCTCATCCCTCTGGATCAGACGTGAGTATTGCCACCTTGAGGCAGAGCAGCTGTGGACACCTGCATGAAGACCTAGAGAGACTGGGCCTAGTTACATGCCCTTGTGAAGGGGGTGGGGAGGCACTTGAGGCTGGGCAGGTTCCAGAACCTTCCAGCTTTTATGGAATCTTCACCAGGCCCTTCCCCTCCCAAAGGTTACTGCTGTGTAGCTTTCTGTGGGGATGTGGAGGGACAGGCCTGGAAGGGACTCTTTAGCAGGGCAATTTTTTGTGAGCTGTCCCTACTACGGTGGTACTCTTTGATGGTGTAGCCACCCTCTCTTGTGCTCCCGTGGGTGACCCCACGAAGCTCTCTGATTCACTAAGCTGAAGTTGGATGGGGAGAAAGCTGTGGTTACCCTCCCTATGTGAGTGAATAGAAACAGTGGCCCCACACCCAGCGCTGTCTTTTTCTGGTCACCCATGCACTCGATGAGAATGTTCCAGAATGTCTCTTGTCCTTGTCTTCTCTTCACTTAGCTCTGGAGGAGCATGTGACTGGTGATGTCATAGTATGATGTCACCATTCCCTCAGTGGTGAAAGCACAAGAGGGTGGTCCAGGGGAAAGAGTGTCTGGGGCCCTCCTTGGCCCAATGGGGAGCAATCGTGCACCCCAACTGGTATCCACACAGGAGGAAACACTGTGGTTGTTTCAGGAATCCCTTTCCTGGGGAGGTAGAAGCAATGTCTATCTTCCTCCTAAGGTCCCATTGATAAACTAAAGTACAGTTCTGCACAGCTCGGCCCAGGGAGCCATGTGCAGGTAGGGCAGAATTGCCTCCAGATGGCTGACAGGTACAGGAGGGAGGGCTGGCAGCTCACGTGAGGGACCAGTGGGCATCTCCATCCCCTCCTGTGAAGAACCCTCAGTAGTCAATACAACCACATGTTTTGTCTCTTGCAGACAGGTGCAGCTGATATGGAAGACGGTGGCTGTCTGCTCAGAGGACTCTGATCTACCACAGCTGGGGTGGCAGAGGCCACTGGAGGGCTGAGTGGCAAACATTGTGAAGAGCAAAAACAGCACCCCTGCACAGGGCTCTTCTTGCACACGGAGCCTTCTGTGCTTATGGCCGGCTAGTCTCCCTAACCACTGGGCTGCTCTGTCTTCTCTTGGGTCCAGGGATTGTATCGGTGTTTCTCATAGGCTCCTGTGTTTGCATACTTAGTCTCCAGCCAGTCACAGGAGGTGGTGTCTTTAGGGGTTATAGCATGACTCAACTTCCTGCTCTCCCTCTCCCTCTGTCTCCTTGTCCACGAAGATGGAAGGTGTCCCAGATGCACTGACAGGGTCTTTGTTCTGCTGTCTCTGCCGTGATGGAATGTAGCCCTCCAAACTCCAGCCAAACAGGTCCTTTCTGCCTTAAGTTCTTTCCACCAGGTGTTCCGTCATAGCAATGACGAGAGTAATTAATTCAGAGAGGTGAAAGGCAGAGGCAGGATTTGAACCCCTCCAGTGGGGTTAGCGAATTGCTCTTGGAGATATGGTCTTATCTGTTGAGGTTGTCAGCCTGCCCAATGCAGAGATGCTAACATGGCCGAGCCGCTGTCCTAGGATCCCAGGGGTTCTTGGCTGCAGAAGTAGGTTAAGGAGTGGGCCAACTGCGTAGCTGCCCAGAGGCCAGGTTCTGAGCGTCACTGAGGCCCAGGAGTGTGGCTGGACAGGAAGGCTGTGCTGATCTGCCTTTTTCATTGTTGTCTGTGGGGAGGATGTTAGTGATGGGGAAAACCATGGCTAAACAGCTGAGGATGTGGCAAGACCAGGTGTGTGTCCCAGAATTGAGGTTGTCAGTGTAGTGACAAGAAGCTGAGCACAGGACATGATGTCACTGCACCAGGTAATGTCCCTGAGGCCAGCTTGAGGGTAGAAAGGAAGATCCCTGGGGCTGACCTGCCAAAGGAGATGCTTCCTCCTGTCTACCTGCAGGCCTTCTATGCTGTTTCTTTCTGTGTGTATGTGCTCATGGGTACATGTGAGCATGTGTGTAAGTGCCTGTGGAAGAGAGCACGACGTGTCTTCCATTTTTGTTCTGTGCCAAATTAATTTTTAATGTATTTTAAGTTATGCAATTATTTTAAATGTGCATCTGTATGGGGATGTGCATGTAAGTGCAGTTGTCTTCAGAGGCCAGAAGAGGGAGGTGGATCCCCAGGGCTGGAGTTACAGATGATTGTGAGCCACCCAATGTGGGAACTGGGAACAGAACTCTGGTCCTTTGCAAAAGCAGCAAGTACCTAACCACTGAGCTAGCTTTCAAGCCCCTACCTTATTTATTCAAGTTAAGTTCTCTTACTGAAGGGAAACGTCACCAATTCAGCTAGACTTCAGACACATGCTGCTGTGCCAGCTCTTCGTGGGCCTGGGGGATTGAACTAAGGTCCTCATGCCCATGTGATAATCACTTTACACTTGAGCCATCTCCCAACCCCCAATTTGTTTCTTGGGCCACCCAGATGTCTCTGTGAGCCCATACAGTTCTCTCACACAGGGGAGGCCCTCGGGGATAGGGAGAAGGGGCCACAGGGGTTGAAGGCTGTGACTATTTTGAACACACCATTCACAGGTAATGAAAATTCCTGAGTGCTCTGAGGCTCATGAGAGGGGCAGGTAGCTCATGCCAAAGTAGTGTTTCATTAATACAACTAAAACAAATTAATATCTCTAGCAATATTCAACAACTTAATTTAGCAATGCATCTGGCATACTAAGAAGATCTGAAGTGTTAAAACCATATTCAATAGTTTAGTATAATTAACAAATACATTGATATTGGGAGATTAATGATGTCAGGTGTGTGGCCTAACTCACAGTCCTGGTCTCATTCTGTTGCTGGGAGAAAACACCCTGACCAAAAGCAACTTAGGGAAGGAAGTGCTTATTTGGTTTACAGTTTCATGCTGTAGCCCATCATTCCAGGGAGGTCAAGGTGGAGCTTAAACACCGAGTCCTGTCACATCCACAGTCAAGAGGGAAATGAACACACCTTTGCTGTCTGCGTGATGGCTTGCTTCATCTAGTTTTCTCCTGTCTTGTATAGCTCAGGAATGAGCCGAGTCTTCTGACATCAATGAGTAATTAAGACAATTCCCCCAGACATGCTCCCAGTCCAACCTGACCTAGACAATTCCTTAATGGAGCCTCTCTTCTCAGGAGGCTCTCTTTTTAGGTGCTTCTAGGATGTGTCAAGTTTATATTTTTTTTAAAAAAAGATTTATTTATTTATTATGTATACAGTATTCTGTCTGCACTTATACCTGTACACCAGAACGGGGCACCAGATCTCATTATAGATGGTTGGGGGAATTGAACTCAGGACCACTGGAAGAGCAGCCAGTGCTCTTAACCTCTGAGCCATCTCTCCAGCCCTGCTTAAATTTTTTTATAAATAAAATTAATATTACGTATCTACTTTTAACACAAGATCTAGCCTGTTAAACATTTACACCAACAATACAGCATTGTTTTCTTAGGCACTGAGTTCCCTCAAAGAGCTCCAGAACTTATCCCATCTAACAGAACAGACATCTCTCACTTCCCACCTCCTAACTCCAGGCAGCCATCACTCTGCTCTCCACTTCTGTGAGTGTAACTTAAGGTGCTTGTGTAAGGACTGTGCTCATCCTTTTGTGAGAGTGTTATTTTATTTATACTAACATGGGTGAACTGCCATGACCTGTGGTCCACCTGTGTTATTGTATATTACCCCCTTTAAGGGCTGAGTGCTATTCTATCACATAGATTTGCCATATAGACTTTATCCTTTCATCCTCTCATCTTAGCTGTGAAGAGCAAACAACTGTAAACATGGGGATGTAGGTGCCCCTTTGTGATCCTTGTTTCTTTTCTTTTAGGTGATGTCTTAGTCACAATTCTATTGCAGCGAAGAGACACCCAACCAAGACAACTCTTATAAAGTATTTAATTGGGGGCTTGTTTACAGTTTCAGAGGGTGAGTCCATTATCACCATGATGGGCATAGGGCAGGAGCATGGTGGCACTCATGGCACTGGGGAAGTAACTGAGTGTTATATCTTGATCTGTAGGCAGAAAGAGAGATAGAGATAGATAGATAGAGAGAGAGATAGAGAGAGAGAGAGAGAGAGAGAAGAGAGAGAGAGAGAGAGAGAGAGAGAGAAAGAGAGAGAGAGAGAGAGAGAGAGAGCCTGGGTCTGGCATGGACTTTTGAAACCTCAAAGCCCACCTCCACTGTGATACACTTCCTCCAACAAGGCCACACCTACTCAAGGCCCCTCCTCCTAATCCTTCTCAGATAGTGCCACTCCCTGGTAACTAAACATTCAAATATATGAGCCTATGGGAGCCATTCTTACTCAAACCACGGCGGGTGAAGACCTTGGAATAGGACTGTTGGGGCTCATGGTGGTCTACGCCCAAGGTTTTGAGGATCTGCCATATCCCTTTCTTGGTTTTCCTTTGTCTCCTATGTCGGTTAGTTTTAACTGTCAGTTTAACATTATCTAGAATCACACAGGAAGGGAATCTCAGTGAAGGATTGTCTAGATCAGATCAACCTGTGTCTGTGGGGATTGATTATGTTAATAGAGGTGGAAAGACCTGCCCACTATGGGTGGCACTATCCCCAAGGCAGGGGATTCTGAATTAGAGGAGGAGGAGGAGGAGGAGAGAGAGAGAGAGCACGCTAGCTCTGAGTGCAAGTGAGCATTCATTAATCCATTGTTCTCTGCTCTTGACTGTGGATTGATGTGACCAGCTGCTTCAAGTTCCAGATGCTTTGACTTCCCCACAATGATGGACAGTAACCTGCAATTGTGAGCCGAATAAATATTTTCACCTTAGGTTGTCTTTGTCAGGGTGCTTTATCACAGCAATGGAAACAAAACTAAGACCCTCCCATCCTCAGCTTCAGGGGAGCCTTCTCTTAGTTCCTTACAAGGTCCTAGGACACCGTGGCTTCCGGGCTGGCTCTCTCTGTTGTCTGAAACAATCTGTCTTTGCCCCCCTGGCATGGTGACTCCTCCCTTAGGTCTCAATTGATGGCACCTTTCTTAGCTTTTAAGATGAAGCCTCTCTGTGCACTGATGACTTGTGGTCCTTACTGCATAGGTAGGAAATGACTTACACAGCTGCTGTGTGCACCCGCCCCCGTTCCCCACGCCTGCATCTTTGCAGCAGGGATGTATCAGTCTTGTTCACTGTGTTTCCCCCAGGGCTTACAGAATTATGGTGTTCCCCAGGTTTCCTGGGACTCCCAGGGCTGTTATTTCTCAGTTTCTTGGCTGGTCCCCTCTGTACTTTTCCGCCAAGGCACTGGGGTTCTCTCCTGGAGTCATAGCTCTCTGCCGGCTTCCTTGGCCATCTGGTAAGGGACTTTTCTATAGCTCACAATCACTTTCCAAGAGAAGTCAAAGCCAACATAGAGCTTCTTCCTTCCTCCCCCAGCAATTCTCCAACTCAGGTTATCAGCCGCAGAACCAGCCACCAGAGCCCCTAATTAGGAAAGTGTTGAGGAATGTTTTAAAAGAAAGGATGGGGCGGGGGTGGGGGGTGGGGGAAGAGAAGAACAGTGTTGGTGCTCAGGTTGTTCATAGCTTCATCAATTTTTAAAGTTTCCCTCATGGGTGTGGAGACTGACTCCTTCCAGAAGTTTTGTACTGTGCTTGTGCAGGTCTGAGATGCAAATGTACTGTCAGTCCCCAGGGAAGTTGGCGAGAGCACTCATCCACTTTCTGGCTCTGTTTTTTCTCTCTCTCTGTGACTTAAAAGTCACGGTGTAGCTGTCACTCATTTTCTGAGAAAACAAACTGAGGAACATTCTAGTTCCAGCTACCAGCAGCCAATGACAGACATGGCTCAGCCAAGGATCTGACTCTCTTGACCCTGGATGCAAAGGCTGAGGAACAGAATCCCACCATGTGTCCCGAGGGAGAAGAGCTTGCTCTTTTGGTCCTGGTGGCTCCATTCTCTCCCTAAAAACCTCTCCTGTCTGAATTCTGCAATTCTACTTTCTTGAAGCCAGTGCTCTGCACCAAGAGCTCCTGTTTCCCCGGCATCTCTTAAATCTCTGGGTACCTACCTCTCTAGAAAGCTTCTGTTGGCCATTGAGAGAGATGAGCCTGCTCCTGTGTCAGTGTCTCATAACACCTCCTCATGGTGCACGTTTGCTTTTAAAACAGGGCTGTAGCTCAGTGGTAGAGTACCTATTTTCTATTCCCTCATAAAAGATGGGGTGATCAAAGCTCATAAAGGGGGCTTAATGGGCTTCCTACCTAGAGAGTGACAGAGTCCGGGCTTGAATACGGAAGGCTGAATGTTAGGTCTCTCTGTGATACCTCATAGACCGGAAGGACAGTGGGAGGTCTCAGTCAAGGAGATGTGAAGAAGGGAGCTCCATTTAATGGTCATGATTTGTGTTCCCCAAAGAACAAGGCACCCTCAGGTGAGAGTTCTAATGCATGGGGTTCGTTTCAGGGGCAACTGCATACTGAGGAAGGAGAGGTAAGGAAGGAAGCTGGAAAACGGCCAGCAGCTGGCCCTAGTGGACTGGGGCTCACAAGGGGCATTTCTGAGTACCATGGCTCCTGCCATTTTCCAGTTGAGGATCATTCCAGGTGCATCACTTGGCAGGTTCCGGCTTTTCCAGAACTTGTGCTGAGCATACTCAATGGTGGAGGATGCTCTTAGGCAGAGAGACACTGCGGTAAATACCTACTGGGATAGGAGGAGCTAGCTATCCCCTGAAGGCTGGAGGGTTTACCGGTGCCCACTGTGTCTGCTTTGTGGACACAGGAACACAGGGAAGGCTGCCAAGCCTGACAACTTGAGATTGGTTTTTGAAACCCATATTGTCGAAGGGAGAACCAATTCCTACAAGCTATCCTCTGGCAGTCACATGCATGTCGTGACACGTGTGTGTCTCCATGTATGCACACACACAAATAAATGAATGAATGTGATGAAAAATAAGAACACAGAGAGACATCAAGCCTCTTTGGAGTTTTAGGTACTTTTCTTGATGTTCTGGTTCCTTTCAGTCTAACTGGCACCAGATGTAGTACATCCCAGCTGTAACTTTCAAGTGTTTGCTGTGTGCCAACCACTGTGCCCAATACTTTGCAGATACCTTCCATTTAATTCTCAACATCCCAAGGCAGAGGCTTTTATTTTCTCTGTGGTGAAGGAGGGGAGGCATCTTGCTTAGGATGCCACATCCAGACAGGAGCAGAGTAGGCTCCAGAACAGAGTCTGTTTGTGTTGAGTTGGAACCCTTAACCTCCAACAAGGGGAGACTTGCACTGGGACACTGTGCTGTGAGAAGAGCCACACTGCAGTCTTCCAACCTCTGGTAGGGGTTTGGGATGGGTAATCTTGACTGTCAATATAACAGGATCAGGACTCCCCATGGGCACAAGTCCCTAGACGTTTCTATGATGGAATTCCTAGATCAGGATAATCGAGGTGGGGAGACCCACGCTAACTGTGAGTGGCGTTATTTGGGCTGGGGTCCTGGGCTGAGTGGAAAGGAGAATGAGCTGAGCACCAGCGTCCGTCTCTCTCTGCTTCCTGAATGAACAGCTGCCTTGTGTGCCTGCCACTGTGACTTCCCCTCGTGACGGACTGTACCTCCAGACTGTGAGGCGAGATAAACCCTCCCTCTCTAAGTTGCTCCTGTGAGGTAGTCTGTCAGAGCAATGAGAGAAATTGTGAATATAGAGGTACCTCTCTTTTCTTATTCCAGTGAGACCTCGTGCATTCCACAGGGGGCCTTCAGACTCCAGGAAGCTCATCCAGTCTGGAAGTTGTCTATCATGAGTGCTGGTGCTCAGCTCACTTTCTCCTTTTGATTCAGTTCAGGCCATTAGATCATGTTGCCACCCACACTTAGGGCCGGTCTTCCTACCTCAGTGAACCTAATCTAGGTAATCCCTCACCCATGGGAGCTGCACTGTGTAACACATCAGTCCAGATAATTGTGTTTGTCATCACCGTGTGATAAATGGCCGTTCTCTCATCTCATATCTAACCTCTGGGGGTCATCCATTTGAATGATGTCATTGCATAATGCCTTCTAATGCAATGATCTGAATCATCACGAAACACACACACTCACTCCTTCATTTCTCCACTGTCTCTGTCTGAGGAAAACCTCCTGTTTCTTCTCCTCACCTGTTGAATATTAATGTCAATCAGAATTGCTCCATGAAGGATGCTCCAGTGTCTCAGTCTGTTAGCACACAGCACTTATTTCAGATTTGCTCTGCAGTGCCGTGGGCCACTTGGCACACATGGGCTGTGTCTCCTACCTCCTCTTCGCTTGTTTCTTCTGGAGTAGAGAACAGCAAGGAGAATCAGCCTCCCTTCACAGTGAGAGGAAATAACATTTAGAGACTTCAGCTGAAGCCAACTTCCTTCCCATGTGGCAGTCTAACTCTACAACTCTGCCTTAGCTTTTACTCCTAACGATTTAACGAGCCCCAGTCTGCAGTTTCTGAAAACACTCACTGTTATTCACATTTCAGAATTCTATATAAAAATCGAAAGCCTGAATGTTATCTTGTAAAGGCTTCTGGCTTCTTAACAGGCCAGGAAGTGGCTGTCACTAGGTGCCACAGCTCCACAGTGACCTCTCTAAGCAGGGTGACCTGATTCTTTCCTTTAAACCCCACCAGAAGCTTCAGGGTTCCCTTATGCATTTGACACTGCCAAGCTCGGCTGTCCCCTGTTAAGGAAGCTTACCCCACTGGGTGACACATTTTGTGTTTCATGCGAGGTTTTTTCCTAGCCTGCCCGCTCACTTCTTTGTGACTTCAGCTCACACTCTATATTGTTTCCAAGAGCTCTGAAGAACCAGAGAAGGCAGCGTTTAAAATGTGATCATGTCTCTATCTACCTCCAGCCCTCCTTTCCCACACAAGGTCCCCAAGGACTCTTGAGACAGACAATGACATGCGGCTAATGGACAGTGCCCTGCTCATTAACACTTATTAGCAGCTGGCTTGGTGCTGGAGGCCAGGCTGGTTAGCGTTCACAGGGCACCTTTTGCTCTGTCCATGGTACCTACCTGGGTTGGCATTTTTACCATTAAAAAAAAAAAAGGCCTGAGTAATGTGCATGAGTTCACTCACTTGGTGAACTCTCACTCCCAGCACCAAGATGCCTCCCAGGCAAACTGGGAGAACCTTCTGCTGGACCACTCTAGAGCTAAGTGTTTTTCAGACTGTACCAGCTCCAAAAGGTAGATCAGCATCAGCCCAAGAGCAATGATGTCACCTTCCTCCTCTTAACACAACTTGCTCTTCTGCTTAGTGGAGAGGGGCCTGCTCCTAGCAGCTGCCATTTAATACGATGAAAGCTGGAAGCCTGGGGATGCTAGGAGAAGGAGTGTCTTGCTGTCATAGCTTGGGGATGCTTTGAGAAGTTTCCTGTTAGCACCGCCTGGGCCAAGATGTAGTTTCCTTTCCAGTGTGTCTGGTCACTCTACTGAGCACCTGTTGTGTGCTGGCATAGTTGCATATGCTGGGAGCAGAGACAAAAGCTGTTCTTGGGGATATGTAACCTCCTGTTAGGGTGGCATGGTTTGCTTCTGCCTGCTCTGGACCTAGCATCCTAGCAACTCCCTCTGTAGCCATTTCTATGGCACACTGAAGGCCAACTGTGCTGGTTCCACTGAGGGAGCCCAGCTGCAGGTGAGCCCCATTGTTGAGCTGTGATGAGAATGTGCTGTGAGAGGTCCCTGCTTGGGGGCAATGGTGGATTGTCCCTGTCATATGCTCTCCCCTTCTTATCTGTATTCTTCCTTTAGATATTTAGCTGACCCATGGCTCAGGATCCAGACTGTATTTGCCATGTGGTAGCTGGTCTGGCAGGAAGGTACTATTGAGAGACACTGTGTCCCCCATTCTGGTATCAGCCTACTGGAACAGTGAACCTCAAGAAACTGGACTTCCCCCATGGAGCAAGCCCAAAGCTTGGACCAGCCAGAGGGAAAGTTGTCTCCCAGTAGAGTTTTGCAGCTTTCAATGGAGATAATGGGGCAAAATAACGATGAACCAATGATGGGCAGGACTATGCCTTGATCTGGACCACCCTGACTGGGACCATACCTTGACTGGCGCTCCTTAGCTGTGCATATCCTTGACCCTCTACTTAAACCTTACTTCAAGATCCTTGGAAGTCACTGAGTCTCTGCTTCTCTTCTCAGTTGCCACACTGAATAAATATTCCTTTTTTGCTTTTCACTATTAATTTGGCTATTTATTTATTTTGAATGCCAAATGCCATTTATTGAAGGAGGGAGGAGGTCTTAAATACAGGCTTACAGCACAATGGGAGAACCTCGGAGGGCAGAAGTTTACTTCCAATGTTTTACAATCTTGTATCCAAGCTGTTAATGCCCAATATGCAGGATACACAGACAAGGAACTTCCCTTAAACATTCAGGAGGGTGGAATCTAGCATAGGGAGGATATCAAGGTCAAGGTCAGCAAGCAAGGCAACAGTTATCCAGAACGGGGGCCAGGAACCTATATAATTTGGCTATTTTAATTGGCTTATGGAGGATGTCACCAAAGTCTTGTGACACACGGTCCCTAAGTTCCTGTGTTGAGGCCCTCACCCTGCACCTTAGAAAGTGGCTGTGCAGAGAATGAGTTTTAGAGAGGGGTTTATGTTAAAATGAGGTCATCCTGATGATCCCCCTCCTCAATGCTCTTATAAGAAGAGAAGTTTGGAACTGGGTGTGGTGGCACACCTGGATTCCAGTGGCTGGGTGTGGTGGCACACCTGTAATCTAGTGGCTGGGTAGGGTGGCACACCTGTAATCTAGTGGCTGGGTAGGGTGGCACACCTGTAATGCAGTGTTGGGTGAGTTTTTTAAGGGAGATAGGAGCAAACATTACCCAGTTAGGGCACTGACAACAGACCAAACAAGTGACTCCACCAAAGTGACTCTACCAAAGTGGACTTGGAGAACCAATGAGTTTGCTCGGTTCATGGGGTCAGTTACAGGAGTGTGGGTCATGGGTCTCTCATGGGAGCAAGGACGCCTCCCAGGCAGCTGGTCACCCAAATCTACCCCAACACATTCGGCAACCCACAGAACTGCAAGCTTGGGTTCTCTGCATGACTGGCAGGCAGCTCTGTGGTTGGAGAGTCTCCTGTCTTCAGTGCTTCTTTAGTGCGTTTTATAACTTCGGTCAAGGGCCTTGCAAATCATGCCAGCCTCAGGACTTTCTGAAGACTTGGGTATTTCTGACTCTCACAAGCCTCCACTTTCATCAAGGAAGGACTATTTCAGCTTGGAAGATTTTGCTACACAACCTCCCAGTACTTGGGATGAGGCAGGAGGATTGCCACAAGTTCTAGTCCGACCTGGGCTAATTAATGAGTTCCAGGATGAAGCAAAGGACACAAAACCCCCAAGAAGATTCACCTCTAGATACCAGAAGTATGCACACACAGAGGAAAGGCTCCAGGAAGATACTGGGAGCAGATGGTTGGTCCCTAGAGGTCCAGAAGAGGCCTGGGAAGAGCCCACCCTGAAGCATAGTGTCTTAGACTTGGGCCTCCAGAGCATGAGAAATGAGTTTATGACTCTTTTTTAATAATTTATTTTTCTTATTTATTATTTTTCTTATTATTTTATGTTTATGAGTATCTTGCCTGCATGTATGCTTATGTGCCACATGCATGACTTGTGCCCACAGAGGCCAGGAAAGAGCATTAGATCTCCTAGAACTGGAGTTACAGCTGGTTGGGAGCCACCATGTGTGTGATGGCACTCTGCTGCTGAGCCATGACCACGGACCTCCCGGGGCGAGTCTAGGCAAGTGCTTTACCTATGCACCGTGTCCCCAGCCCACAGTGCAGCTTTACTAAGAGCATGTGTCTGGTGGGTTAAGAAGCACAGAGAACCGTGCTTATAAAGAGGAAGTTTCTGAGACACTCATGAATTCAGGAGAAGAAGAGGGACCAAGATATCCACAGTGACTTCAGACCTTCCTTAGAGGACCAGGATGGTACATGAGAAAGATGTCCTTTGACTGACCTTGAAGTTAGATTGGATTAGACATTCACATTTGAAGAATTCTGTGGGGGATGATCCTGGACAGTTTTTGGTCAACTTGACACAGGCTAGAGTCATTTGAGAGGAAGGATCATCAATTGAGAAAATGCCCCCTAAGGTTGGGCTGTATGATTGATGGGGGAGGGCCCAGTCTATTATGTGTGGTGCCATCCCTGGGCTGGTGGTCCTGAGTTCAATAAGAAAGCAGGCTGAGCAAGCCATGGGGAGCAAGCCATGGCTTCTGCATCAGCTCCTGCCTCCAGGTTCATGTCCTGTTCAAGTTCCAGCCCCAACTGTGTTTGATGATGAACTGTTGTATAAAAATGTGAGTAAAATAAACCTGTTCCTCCTCAAGTTGCTCTTGGCCCTGGTGTTTTATCACGGTAACCCTGGCTAAGATTGGAACGTATCTGTTTCTCTGAACCTGTGCACTGGAGTGGGTTACATGAAGCCCCCCTCCACACTAGCCCCATCCTCTGAGATGGTGGTAGTGGAGGAGATTGAGGAGAGAGGACAGGAATGGCCCAGTCCAGACTCAGGCCCCTATGCTTGCAGCACACAGGCTGCTGCATCTATCCTGCAGGTCCCAGCCAGCTCTGTGTGGGAGTGGGTACGATGATGTCGTCTTCCTCCCTTGCTGAGGGTGGAGCAGAGCTACTGTCTTCCCAGCTGCCAGGTGCCTCTCTGCTTGGTTCTCTCTGCCTCTCGTTCATCTTATGTGAAGAGATTGGTGAATGCTAATTCAGCTGGGTCACTGTAACTTGTGCCAGACCTGTGTCCATGACAGCTTGTGAGTCAAAACACACGCTTCTTTTCTTTGCTTCCCACTCCTCCCCCTTCCTTTTCTTCCTCCCTTCTCTCCCTCTCTCCCCCCCCCTTCCTCTCCTTTCTCTCCTGGGACGTAAGGGCAAACTCCCTTCCAATCCTCACCCCATCTGGGCAGTCAGCATTTGAATCCGATCCCAGACACACAGCCTACCTTGAGCTTTTCTGAAGGAGGGGGACATTCCTGGGCTGGAGGAGTGGACTTGCTCCACCTCTTCCCTCATTGTCAGGGGCTTTCCAGAGTCTTCCACAGCAGAGGAATTGAGAGATTGACATATATTGGGAGATGGGGGTGTGTGAGTGCTGAAGTTGACCCTGGGAACAGCTCTGATGGCCCTCCCAGACCTTCTGTCCCCACCTGCTGGGACATGCTCCTGAGCATGCTTGGTGGAAGGAAATGGCTGTGCAGAGACCCAGTATGGCAAGCCCTCACACCTGGCATCAGGGTTGCCTTCTTGGGGAGCCATGGGAAGGCTGCTCCTCCCACGGCCACAAGCCTCTCCAGGCAGCTTCCTTCCTGTCTTTCGCTTTTAAAAAGCCTCATTTTAAGGCATAATGACCTTTTTGCGTTTTACTTTCTGTAGTCTCCCACAGTGAGCTCTGACAACAGCACCGTGTTGCACTGCCTGCCAATTTGAGGGGGAAAAATTCTAAAAACATCTAAAAGGAAAAAACCCTCACATCAGGAGACAGACGTGCAGAGCCTGCAGTGGCTGAAGTGGGGGAGCTTTCTGGAATATTCAACAACTGCTTCTATTTTAATAAGGAAGCAGGGGGTGAGAGCCCGCCTTGGGCTCTGGTAACCAGATCTGGTTTACATGAAAGCCCGTTGTTTCACTTGGCTCATGATTTCTGAGGCGGAGGCTCTGTGGGTCACCTGACCTGCTCTTTGGGCAGCTATACCTTGGGTTACACTTGGGCTACACCCAAGGGCTCCAAAGAATGAGCCATTGGGTGCTGGAGGGAGGGATCAGCCCACTGCAGGTACACTGGGCCTGAACATTCAGTATAAGGGACTCAACAACTGTGTCAGGAAATGGGCACTCTAGATGTGGTCCTCCATTCTGAGAAGGTTGAGGGCAATTACTCATTCTGAACATGGCCCAAATTGTCATCATCCTCCCATCCTTGTCAGAGGCTGGGGTAAGCTTCCTCACCCTTCTTTACACTGTGAGCTGGCTGCTCAGCTTCCCAAATGACTGCCAGGCCTTTGACGTTGATGGCTGACATGTGGTTGGCTCTCAGAGTGGACCTAAGCGCCCAGTTGTGGGGGATAGTTCAGCACACAGTGGTGCTACCTACCTGTGTGTGGGTTTAGAGAGCTGGAAAAGAATGAAGGGCACATCTGTCCTTAAAGTAACTCCTAGGTAGGGAGATCACTGAAGGAAGCTGTGAAATCCAGGCTGTGTGGTCATGGCCATGCTAAACACACCAACCATGTTTGCAAGGAGAGTGTACAGGGCTCTGCACACACGGGATCCCCCAGCCTCACACTCAGCCTCCAACAGGACTCCAACATCCACTGTACGCTGAGCTCTACTTGGGTGTACCTCAGGTATCACCATGTTCACTCTCTATGTACTTATCAAATACATTGTTGAAAAATAATTTTCATTTATTATTTTTTGGTAGGGAGGGGGTGGGCATGTGCCCCAAATAGCATGCATGTGGACATCAGAGGACAACTTGTGGGAGTCAATGTTCTCTGTCTACCATGTGGGTCCTAGAGATTGAACTCAGGTCACCGGCCTTGGAGCCATTTCTTAGACCCAACTTGTTGAATATTTTTATATCGGTGATAAACTTAGGCATCATTTTTCTAATTAAAACAGCAGAAGTAGGGATGGGGTGCAGCTCTGTGGCAGGGTGCTTGCCTAGCATGCATGAAACCCCGAGTCTGATCCCACAAAAGCCGGACAGGGCAAAGAAAATGACTTTTGAAAGAGCAAAAGAGCCAGAGATTTTAGATTGTGGAAGAAGTGTCATTGTTTGGGCTTCTGGAGTGGGCAGGACTCTTGCAGTCCTTGAGATTGACAGCAAGGTCTCACTTCTTTGACAATACAGTTGGGAAGCACAGCTTGTTTCCACTCTGCCAGTATCCCAGGAGAGGTGGCACAAGCCATGAATCATGAGTCATTCACACCATAGTATGAAATAGATGCAGCATGGGCAAGGCTAGGGGTCTGAAGGACAGAGAGTGAGTTCTGTCCATCTCTCTCTCCTTTATCACCTCATCTTTCTCTACCCCAAGGACTTTAGTAGACGGTGAGGCAGATCCCATTCCCCCTAAGTCCTCTGGAGTTGCAAACCATTATGACATGTAGACAATTAACACGCATTCCATGTTTACTTAGGGCTGTCTCTGGAGTTGTGGCTAAAACTCTATGTTGCACATGGCTCATTTGGGTTCTTGTTGGGGCGCCAAGAGCCTGCATATATCAGGAGTCCCCAGTGGAAGTGGTAGCTGCTGGTCTGTGGGCCACATGAAACACTGGCCCTGGCTGGTGGCATGTGATGTGAGCTGTTCAACCTTGATCCTGTTGCTTCCTCCTTAAGACGGCTGTAAATCTGGAATCATAATGCACGGACTTCAGCTTTTGGCCAGGTGCCGTCTGTCCAGCTCGGGCTCCCTGGCTGTCCGTGATTGTTACTAATCTCTCCTCATCGCCTCTCAGCCCCGGGGCCTGTTCTGTGGTTCTCTTTAGCTAAGGAACAGGAAAACTGAGCACAGAGAAATGAATCCTCCCCACCCTCCCCTCCCCCTCATCGTGTGACTGAGCAGGGACCCAGTGTCCTCTCTGGGGACTCCAGGGACGATGACTCTGATGAGGGGCCACCCTGTGTGGGTGGCTGGGCCTGCAGGAGCCCAGCCATGTCTGGATGCATGCCCCTAGTATTTTCCTATCGCATTCTGCCACCTCCACATGTGCCCTCTGTTTTCATGTGAGCACCCCTGGGAGGCAAACCCAGCCCTGGCCAGCTGAGGAGCCTCTCTCTGGGTCACTGCCCACAGGCTCCTGGCCAAGTCCTCCCCTTGACTCAGCTGTCACTCCAGCTCTCCAAGAGTTAACAGAATCAGTGCTTGAGAGAATGACAGCTAATGCAGTGACAGAGGGAGTCACGTCTTTTATTTTTCAAAAGATGCTTGAATAGTTCAATTCTGCTGTTATTCAACTATTCTTCAGTCCTTTGGAAATGCGGGGGCTGATGTTATTGCATGCACACTTGAATGGGGTGCAGAGGAAGCAGGCTTTTTTCTTTCTTTCTTAACATTAAAAACATTACATTTTACTTATTTAGTGTGTGTGTGTGTGTGTGTGTGTGTGTGTGTGTGTGTGTACACTCTTACTCATGTCATGGAGCTTGTGTGGAGGTCAGGGGACAACCTGTGAGAGTTTGTTTTCTTTCTTTCCACCGTGTGGGACCCAGACATGCAGCTCAGGTTGTCAGGCTCACTGAGCCATCTTGCGCCCTGTCTCACTGTTTTGTTTGAGGCAGGGTCTCTGTAGCTCAGGTTAGCCTCAGACGCGTTATACAGGTAGGCTGGTTGTTTTTGTCACCTTGACACAAATCCAGGTCAACTGTGAAGGGACTCTAGCCAGTGCGGACACGGCAAACCAGGCTCTGGCAGGCCTTGCTCTGCCCCCACCCCTCTGTCTTGTTTAGATCACACTCCTGAAGCTAGTCCCCAGGTCTGTTCCTTTATTTGGCCACTTCCTCCTCCTGAGGCTGATCACCAAGGTCCAGCTGTCATAGTATTGAAGTCCAGCAACCAGAAGCCCGCTTTGGTTCACCTAATTAACATGCCCCATCAAAACTAAACACCTCATTTTAGGGTTTCCCTTTGGACCTCTATAAACCGCTGTTTGCCAGTGTGCCACATCTGTGTTCTCTCTATCCAGAGACAGTCCTGTTGTGTCCCTCTAGGACAAATACCCCTTCCCCTCCCCCTTGTTCCCTTCTTCTCCCTCATCCTCTGTCTCCTGTCTTTGTCTCTTATCTTATTCCCTGCCCTTTGTCCCTCTGGGGCAAATAAATCTCCTTTGTGCTGAGAACTTGGTTTTGGGGTATCCTGAGCTGTTACCATTTCCTTTCAAACAGGGAAGAGGGGTCTGAAACGAGCAGCCACCTCTATCTGACTGGCCTGTGGGCGTGATGTGGTGCATTTTCTTGATTGATGACTCATAGGGAAGGACCCAACTCATTGTGGTCAGTTCCAAGCCTGGGCTGCACAAAAAAGCAGACTGAACAAGCCAGTATGCAGCAGTCCTCACAGCCTCTGCTTCAGTTCCTGCCTCCAGGTTCCTGTCCTGACTTCCCTCAGGGATGGACTGTAAGCTGTACGGTGAAATAAACCCTTTCCCTCCAAGTTGCTTTTGTTCATGGTGTTTATCACTGATGCAGAAAAACAAGCTAATACAGTAACCAAGGGTGACCCTGGACTTCTCCACCCACCTTCCTAGTGCTGGCATCACAGGTGTGTATCACCACATGAAGTTTCTAAGTGCTGTGTTGAGGATGGAACCCAGGACCTCCTGCTCCTGTGTGCGAGGCAAACACTCCACTGTCCAAGCCACCTCCCCAGCCTGTTGGGTTTATTTTGAGATAAGGTCTCATGTAGCCCAGCCTGGCTTTGAGTTCTCTGCCTGCCCCCCCTCCCCCCCCCCCCAGTGCTGAGATTATAGGTACCTGGCTCTCATTATTTCTGGACTGTGACTCCAAGTTGGTGAGGTTCTGGGAGTTCCTGAGTGTGTAAGGAGGTGAAGAGCTGATGACAGTTCATTTCTTGAGCATTGACATTTTATTATCATTGTTTAGTTCTTTGCTGTCTCCACAGCTTTGAGGGAATAATTTTGTCTCCTTGATGCACATCTCATGGGTGGGAAAACCCAAAACTGAAGCGTGCATTTATGATCAAACAACGCCGAGAAAGCTTCTGTGACTAGCACTGCTTCCAGCATGGTTGGATCCAGGATCTAAACTCACATACCTTGGAGTTGGCATCTTAGTTTTTTGTGCTGTCTGGGCAACAGCCCAGCATTAGCCCTTGGCTCTCCTTGGAGGCTGTGGCTGTACCTGCACAAGCCTGAATGACTACCACGTAAATGTCCCAGACAAAGCACCAACCATTATCCACGTTTCCTGTCTGTCTGACGTCACAATGCAACTGCCAAAACATCGATCTAGCTGTGGCTGGGTGTCCCATGCCACAGGGCCCAGCAGTTTTGCCTCTGTTCCCTCTGGGGCAGCAGGGAATTGTGAGGATGCTAGAGGACTGGTGGACTCCCACTCCCGTGGAAGCATGAGGTGGCGGAACTGGGTAGGGAGTGGGACAAGAGGCTGTATGATTGCTGGATGGTCCAGACTACAGCCCCAGAGACTGAGGATGACAGAGGTGCCCCAGCTGGACCAGGATGGGGACCATGTCTGGTAATCAGAGCTGTTAGGTTTGGAGCCCAGGCCCTGGCAGCCCTCAAGAGAAGCTCCACCATCAATAGGCTAGTTAAATAGACAAGTAGTGGAGGTAAGTAGAGAAAGGTTTATTCAGTGTGGCCATATTGGGAAGAGGAACAGAAAGATCCAGTGACAGCTCAGGTCCATCTCCCAGGTCTTGACAGGTTTGGATTTAAGCAGAGGGCACAAGGTGTGCACAGCTAAGCAGAACTGGCCAAGGTGTGGTACTGCCCAAGTTGTCAGAACTGTGTGACATCTGTTTCCAGCTCCTCCTCTGGCAGGCACCAGGCTCCACTTCTCTTTCCATCAGCGTGAGACTCTTGGGAAATCTCAGTTCCTTGGGGTTTTTTGTTTTAATAGGATAGGAGCCAAATGAAGGACATAATTCCTTCAGGGTGGTGATGGTGACGGGGACAGGGTCCAGCCTGGAGTCTGTGCTGCCTCCTTTCATGCCAGAGCTCAGTGATTTTCCTCTTGCTCAAGGCTCCAGAACAGTGGACTGGGATCCTCCTCTAGCTGGTGAGGCCTGGTCCCACAGCATGGATGAAATGCTAACTGTATGCACACTATACCAAGCATTGGGCTTTCCCAGAACACAGCAGACAGGTTCCAGGGTAATTCAAGGCATGGTACCTACACCTTCTGGGCCTTGCTTTCCCCTCTAAGACCATACACCAAGTCTCCAGATCAGTTGAGCCAGGCACTTTGGGACTTCCAGGCTGGATTTCCTGGAAGCCCTGTTATTTCCTGTGAGTCAGTCATGTTTGCTCTTAGCGAGCCTCAGCCATGCCCTAGACAGTGTGCTAATCCAGGATGCTGGTATTAAAAGTGACAGTACTCCAGATTAGAAAGGTTCTTAGACCACATGATTGCACTCCTGTGACTAGCACTGCTTCTGGCCTGGTTGGATCCAGGTGCTTGACACTGTTATCTAGATCCAGTGTTTTAACCCTTCTCTTCTTCCCATTTCCTACCCCCTCATGTGATGTCACTCTCCACAGGTGTCTGTCCTGGGCCTGGTGGCACCAGGCCTTCAAGCTGCCAGCTCTAAGCCCTGTAAGAGGTGACTATGTGTGAGCAGGCAATTCCATCAGGGATCTTGGGTCTGCATGGGCTCTGATTGGTCACAGGCTCTTCTAAGCAGTTGCTGCTGCCATGGCCATATGTTGCTCCAATCAGCTACCCAGGAACAACAAGTTTACTGAAGGGGTAGAGTGGACCTGTCAATCGCCGCCCCAGTGCTGATGGGGACATTGACTATTGGGCAGGAACCCCAGCTCCAGGGGAAGTGATCAGAGAGATTCTGTAAGCAGTGAATTCAAAGCTGCATTTTGAAGGATAAATGGGAGATTTTTTGGGCTAGCCAGGCAAGGCCTGGAAAGAGCTTTCTTATGTAGATATCTGATGATGCTCTTAATGTTCCGGTTGGTGGGAGCTAGGGTCTGTTAAGTAAATGCAATTCTTTCTTTTCATGCTCGTAACTTGTTAGGAATTCACTTTACTGTAACAGTTCTTGCACTCGCGGCCTTAGGGAAGGTTCTAGAAACTGAAAAAATGAAAAAAAATAGATGCTCCCTGGGCACAGCTGGCAAGGAGTGTGGCTTGACCCACACCTGACTAGAGAGCCTGACAGAAGTGTCAGATAAGAACCTGCTGCTCCCTCCTCTCCAGGGGTCTTGAGGCAGAGTCTGCCTGGCCATCACCTGGAGCAGGGGTGGGGGAAAGGCCCAGGGCAGATGATGGGCCCTGTGAGGGTCAGCAGCTGGAGTCAGGGGCAAGACCCTGTGCACTGTGGTTTGTGTGCAGTGGGCAAGGTCAAAGGTCAAGGTTGGGTTGCTGGCAGCTGAGAGGCAGGAGGGAGGGCCCAGCCTTTCCTGACGTGTTGGCAGCAGCTCCAGTGAGGTTGCTCTTTTCTCAAGTAGGAAAGTAACCAGGTGTGGTGATACATGCCGTTAACACCAGCACACTGAGGCAGAGGCAAGTGGATCTCTGTGAGTTCGAGGCCAGCCAGAGTTATACAGTGAGGCCCTGTCTCAAAAGAAATTGATAGTAATATTAAGTGGATTTCCTGTAAGGACTTTGGAAAACAAGCCTAAGAGGCAAGGAGATGAGGGCCTTTGAGTCTGGCATGTGGTGGCACTACCCAACTACTGGGCATTTCCTGGGCACAATCCCAAATGCCTCCAGATACTGTCCCCTGGGAGGCAGAGTCACAGGTTAAGGTGGAAAGGGGCCTTTGGGGGAAGTTTCCCTTCCCCTTCCTTCCCCCTCTCTCCCTTCCTCCCTCCTCTTCCTCCAGTCTTCCTCTTTCCCTTTCCTGTTCCTTCCTCTCTCTTACCTCCTCTCTCCTCCATCCCTCTTTCTGAGTTTGTTTATAAAGCCTTGTTCATCTCTTTTCCTTGTCTGATATTAAAACAAATGAGTGACAGTGTGCAATTTTATTCTAGAATTTAAAAGCGCTGTTTCTGGAGCTACAAGCTGCAAACCAGAAAAGGTCACAGATGCTAAGGCACAGTCTGTGAGTTACCAAATACACCCAAGGTGGAGAACTACCCTCATTAGCTTTGTATTTGGCAGTATGTTTTATGTATTATATATAATTTATATAGAATGTGATTTTATGAAATGTAGATGTATATGAATTATTATATATGTAGTTTTAGATGTTATTTTTGTTTTCTGAGAGAGTCTTGTCATGAAGCACAGACTAGCCTATAACTCATAATCCTCCTGCCTCAGGCCCTGTCCCTGAGGGCTGAGATTTTAATAACCTTCAGGAACATTCCAGGAGAGCCCTCATGTTGTATAACAGTTTTCTTGGAGATTGAAACATTCCTTCCTGCAAGGAAGCTGCTTATACAGGAGGGCAAACTACTCAAAATAGCTTCAGGAAGTCCCTGAAACTCACCAGACTCACTAGGCCCCTCCCTCCCAGAGTAAACCAACCAACCTGCTGAGAGTCATTCTCAGGGAAGCCAAGTTGCAAAGCAGGCTATGGATACGAGACCAGCTGCATGGAAGAAGCAGGAAGGAGCGAGACTGCTTCAAAGGGTTTAGAGCAGGGTCACTTGGAAAGGCCACTCTCTGACCTGTTGAGCTGCCTGCAGTGTGATGGTTTTAAAAACGATAAGCGGCACTGGTTACCGGCGCTGCTTAGGTCGTGAGCCATGACAAAACCCAGTATCAGTATCAGAGCTTTATTAGGAAGGGAGGTGGGCAACAAAAGAACCAGGCCTGGGGGGAAAGCACATGGAGAGAGAGAGAGAGAGAGAGAGAGAGAGAGAGAGAGAGAGGGGGGGGGAGAACAGAACAGAGAGAGGGGGTGGGGTCTGTGTTCAGCTCTTTAAGGATTCTTATGCACATGTGCAGGCGGGCCTATGGAGCTACGCCATGCATGTACAGATTGCATGACCACACCGTGTGCATAGCACGCAATCACCAGAGCGCACTGATGATGCAAGACCCCTTTTGGTCATGCAGCTGGAGCGCAGCAGAATCCCAATACAGTGTGTGCCAGGTTCCCAGCTTTGTGCTGGTCACCCGTGCTGGGGTGGCCTTGGTGGTGCAGCTGTCTTTGGGTCATTTCAGCTCTTGTGAGTGACTGCTCACCCACGTTCCTGTAAGTAATCCAAACAAAAGTCATTGGTTCACCAAGCGGGACTTTCTGTACTTTGTCTGCCGTGGGCTCCCTGTCTGGGCTGAGTAGATGGGGGTCTCTCCAGGGAAAGTTTTGTCACACATCTCATTTTTGCTCTGGTTTCTGCCTTTCTTTGGCCCCATAATCCATCAACCAATCACACCCCATCATCTACCACCCACACAGGAGCTGACTCTGAGATTCTGTTCAACTCTGTCTTTCCTGAACCCTACCCTGTTTTCTTCTCACAACTCCACCTCATCTCCTTTTTGCTCAAGGCCATAGCGACCTATTTGGACATCTCCTGTGCACCAGAAGTGGTCCCATGAAGCCTCTCCCATGAAGCCTCTCCCGAGGGTGCTGCCCTCTGCCTTACACAGTCCTTGGCTCCCTGCTGCTCAGTGTTCCTAACCCCAGATGACTTCACCTGGCTTTTACCTTGCTCTGCCAGCCTTGCATCTTGTCAAACCTCTTTGCTGTCATTTCCGTTTCAGCACAGAACGGATCAGCCTCTTGGCTGCTCAGTCCTCCATGTAGAGCATCCTGTCACCAGGCATTCTCTCTCTGTAATCTCATCTTCCACCTCACCCTTTAACCTATGCAGAAGCACCATCATGGACACCCAGCACCATCCACTCCCAGCTAACTGCAGATTCTCCTGTTGGCCCCGCTAGCATACCATCAGGATTGTGATTGGCAGGGAGGCTGTAATGCTGCAAGGTGGTTCTGGCTTCTGAGTCATGTGCTGTGCCTGAGATTAGGACCAGGGACTTGGAGTTCACTGTGTACTGTTTCTCACCCAGGCCTGTGGGTGGTCACATGACAATGGGCTCTATGTTTCTCCTGCCTCGAAGCTTCTGCTTCAGTGTGTACCACATCCTAAGGCGCTGAACTCCAGGGACCCCTTTGTTTCTCCAAGTGTGGCAAGTGACAAGGAAGAGATGCCCCGCCCCATCACACTGTGTACACAAAGCTAGCTGAGGCACTTGCTCTCTTTGTGGGGGTCTTTGTGAAGCAAGTGCCCAAACGGGAGATGGCAAGTGACAGGGGACCAGGGACTGCCTCTGAGGGGCCATGCTGGAGATGCTGGAGTGGCAGGGACCATGGACAGATTCTGGGAGCTGAAGTGACCTACAGCAAGAAACAGATGCCATTATCCTTTTGTGATTTTTCTCATTGCTATGATAGAATTCCTGGCAGGAACAGTGAAGGGAGAAGATGATTTTGTCTCAAAATGTCTACAGTGGTGGGGAAGCCATGGCTACTAGGACTCTTTCTGAGAGTTAGAAGCTTAGCTTGTAACATCTGGACAGGTGCAGGAAGCAGAGAGAACTCAGGCAGGAAGCAGAGCCTGGCTGTAGCCCCAAAGGTCTGCCCAGCATCCCCACTCTAGACCCACTTACTTGCCCCTTGAAGGGTCCACGACCTCCCCAGTGCCACTAGTGGAACCATAGAGAAAAGTCTTCCATAGTCCAGGGGATGATGAGCATGGGTCTTCTCCATCTAACCTCAAGTGGAGCACAACCCATCTCAGCCCTGAGCCGAGGTCTCCAAGAGCCCGAGGCATAGCCTGGCTAAGCCTGTCTGACCAGAGAGCAGGATGCAGCAGGCATGTGTTGTTTTAACACTCGAATTACCATAAGTTTGATACATTGATACCTGCTGTTAGCTTTCTCAAATAATATACATGTTCTTCCTCAAATTATTTTGGATATAGTGTTTTATCACAGCAAAGAGAGTAAACTGAGACAGGGTCTGAGAGCATCTCCTTCGAAGGAGTGCCCCTTGTTTACGTTCACAGTGAACTCAACGTATTAGATGCCCTCACATCTCCTCCTGGAGCAACAGTCCCCCTTGGGTATCCGTGGGGCATAGGAAGCCTTGATATCTGTATGCTGGGATTTGGCACATGTAAGACACAGTCATGCAGCCATCATAGGCATGCCTTGAACAGCAGATACAGGTTCTATGACCATGCTGACCTAGAAGCAGGCCAAACATCCAGAGTCCAGGTAAGTAGGGCTGGCCTCTGCGGGACCTATGAAAGATGCCGTTTGTGGAGATGAAGCTTGGGAGGATAGACAGCCTTATGTCCTCAGGAAACAGAGGGAGTGGTGGGCATGAAGGGACCTCTCTGGGTAGCCAGACACTGAAGACACTTTCAGTGCTCAAGATCTGGCTCTCACAGAACCACCACAGGGTGTTTTGAGTCTCCTTGATAATAGACATTTTATTTCATTAAGGATCATGGGTCATCATGACATGCCAATTTTCAAAGGACCTCTGTTGTTGGGGAAGCATGCAGTGCTGCTTGTGAGCGGATGATTTAATGGCTGGGTCTGACTTTGAAATGGAAAAGCAGCTATCAGGGCCTGAGGAGGAAGTTGGGCAGTAGAGGATGCACCTAAGACTCTGGATGACAGATGTGGGGGTCTGGTGTGCTAACTTCCTGAACATCCAAGGATGCCTGTGATAAATGATAACCAGTGACATGCACGACACCTCCCAGTCATAAGAGAGCTGGGTCCTCGTGACAGCTGATTTACAGGTGGGTCAGTTTCTCATCTGTAACATGGGTAGATTGTCTCCTTCCCACACTGTCTGTGTTTCTTGTTAATGTATATGTGTCATGTGCTTGGTATAGAAGACAGACATGGTCCCTGTGTTGATGAGACTCATTGGCTCGCAAGAGAGGTTGTTTTTTCTGAGACAGAATCTGACTTCTTTCCTTTCTTTTGACCTTGAATTTCCTTTATAGCTGAAGATGACCTGATTTTCTGATTTTTCCTCTTCTGCCTCCTGTGTGCTAGAATTACAACCCCATGCCACCATGCACCATTTATGCAGCACTGGGGATCAAACTTAGGGCTTCATGCATGGGAGGCAAGCACTCTTCCAATTGAGCTACATCCCCAGCCCTGAGAAATGTGTTTAATTAATACATGCCAGGGAAGCATTTATTTGACATTGAGGTTTGACTAGAGGACAAAGCATTTGGGGCAGCAAGAACATATTTTGAAAGATTCTGAATAGCTTTAGGCACAGAAAGTCAGATAAGCCTGACCCAAGGGCGTTAAAGCTGGACCTTGAAGAGTTGCAGCTAAGTGTGTATGCTTGTGTATGTAGCTAGGTATGTGCTGGTGGTTAGCATGTATACCACCTGTGTGAACATGGTGTATATGAGCTTCTTGTTTGTTTAGGTGCATGTATACACAAATGCATGCATGTTTGTGAACATGTGCATGTACACATGCAGTGTGCATGGTGTGTGTGAGCTGTGTGTGTGGTGGGAAGGTACAGAAGAGGCCCATGAATTTTTACAGTCACTGGGGTGGAGGAGAGGCAGGAGGAAGGCTTTGGGCTGCAGGATCCCCAGGACTAGGGGTGGGTGGTGATATGGGGGGTGGGAACACTGGGGCCCAAAAAGCAGCTCCTTCAGGGCTCATTTCTGCAGAAACACACAGGAGTGAATTTAGTTAAGCATAGCAGGCAGGTGCGGGCCATCCAGGGACCCTGTTACAAGCTTCATTTCAGCTGTGAGACTCTGAACAGGGAAGGCAGCCTATGGAGAGGGCCCATGGCTACTCCTTGCTTCTGGCCTGCCTCTTCTGCCACCACCTTCTGGAGTGTCGTAGACAGCAGCTGTCTGGGAGCCTAAGCCCCTTCAGGCCCTCCTGAGCTTTCTACATGCTGCTCTGGGCTTCCATTGATCTGAAGCCCAGCAGCTGTGTCCAGGACACATACTCCCACCATCCTGTGCTATCAGTCAATGGCACCTAGATAGGGCCTTAGCATAGGTAGGACAAGATTGGACCTGGGTTTATGTGTTTTGGTTCAGAACTAGATGCCAGAGCTGAGTAGGAGGGAAGCAGCTGAAGGTGTTTTGAAGTGTGTAGAAGCCTCAGCTTTTCCTTGAGGAAGGCATGGGAAACAGGCACTAAAAAAAGAGTACTCTTCCTTCACTGTCCTAGCAGGAGGCGAGCGCCGTGGGTAATTTGGCAAATTGTTCTTCCTCCTGTTATAGTCTGGTTAATTGTGTTTCCGAGTCAGGATGGAACCTCACTCCCAGATCTGCTACAGTCTGTCCATCTGTCTGTCTATTCATCAAAGTGACCTGTTAAAAACAGCTGCTTGTTCTAGACATGGTGATTCATACCTATATTTCTGGTGCTCAGGGAGCTGAGGCAGGAGGATTGTGGGTTAGAAGTGCTGCACAGATGACTTCAACTCAAAACAAAACCAGAAACAAAAATTGGGGGTGTCTCAGTTAGTAAACACAAGCCTAGCATGCACAGGGCTCTCAGTTCTGAGGCAGAATAGTTAATAAATATGTAAACAAGCGGAAAACCTCACAGAAACAAAAGCAACACAAAACACACAATTTAAAAATATTTTAAATTATTATTATTAGTGTGTGCTCATGGTGTGTGTGTGCACATAATTGTGTATGAATGGTGTATGTGTGCATGCCTGAGTGTGCATGCTCATGTACAGGCCACCTGGCATAGATGTGGAAGTCAGAGGCCAATTTGAAAAATTGGTTCCTTTTTTTGCCACAAAATGAATAGTAGATATTTGTAGTGTTTGTTTATGTGTGCAATATAGGTGTGAGTGTGTGTACACATTTACAGGCAGATGCACATGTGTGTGGAGGCTAGAGATCCACACTGGGTCTCTTTCTCTCTTTGCACCTTGTGTGAGACAGTCTCTTACTGAATGCACCAGTTGGCTAGACTAGGGGCCAACAAGCTCTGGGATCATCCTGACTCCGTCCCTGTCATTTAGCAATAGGGTTATGGACATGTGCCACCAGGCTTGGCTTTTATGTGAGTGCTAGGGAATCTGAACTCAGGACTTCATGTTTATGTGGCAGACATCTTATCCACTGAGCCGCTTCCCCAGCCAAGCTAGTTGGTGGTTGTCACCATAGTTAGTGACATGCTGTTGTGACTCTGCTGTGGCTGTGGAGAACTTGGGGATTTGCTGTTGTAAACTGTTATCTACACGGGTCAGGACATCACTGTTCAGAGTCCCCACTCCCCAGGTACACACACAGGGCAGTTTATTGTGGGAGTGGATTTTATTAGGATGAGCAGTAAGAATTTCCAGTACTTTGAATGGGGAGCGAGGGGGTCAGATGTAATAGTACACATGAGTTGTTGAGCATTCACCTTGTCTGACATTCTTGAAGGACTTGGCCTGTGTTTGCAGAGTCATTGCTCTTAACAGCCCTCAGAGGAGCTGGAGTTGGTCTCCGAATGACAGAGGAGAAGGCAAGTCCCAGGGAGGGCAATCAGCTGTCACATAGCCCCAGGTCTGCTTCCTACACACAAACCCTCCAAACCCGCTCACTCTAATGACTGACATTCATTCCCAAGGAGGAAGCAGGAACCCAGTGGACCTCTGCAGCCAGATGCTGGGATTTTCCAGAAGAGGCTCATGGCTCTAGCTGGATTTTGGTTGAAACCATGCTGCTCTGTTTGGAAGAAGAAGGTCAGCAGAGCTCTGGACCAAGCCATTTAGACACACTGTGAAGTGCAGTACCTTTGGAGGGTCTGTGTACGAGGCAGAGTGTGCTCCTGATATTCCCGTCATGATCTCCAGTCCTTTGTTTCTGGTCTTGCCGGGAGTCTCAGCCTAGTTGCCAAATCACTCCACGTTCCAGGAAGTGGGATGAAGCGGGGTTCCGGGGTTCCTCTTAACTAAGAAAGCAGTGTTTTCTACCAGCAGCCCCAATAGCCATAGCTCCTGATGACCTTGGTAAGGTGTTTATAGCTGTTTCCAGAATTCCTTCCCTGGGGAAATATAAATGTCCCCCCTTCCTCAGAAGGTTGCAACGATAAAACAAAGTATGATTCTACAAAATTTTACCCTGGGGGAAACCAATGAGTTTATTGGGCTTACTCCAGAGCATGGGTAAGTGGTTGCCTACAGGAGTGTGGGTGACTCCAGAACTGTCACACTGGAAACTCTTAGCCTGGCGTGGGTGATGGAGTTCCCGCCATTCATGTCCACAGCCTGTGTAATGTAGCACCTCCAGAGACACTGGGACAGTTAGGGCAGGACTGAATAGCAAGACTGGAAGGAGTGGCTAGACAATCACATGACTCCTTCCATGAGAGAATGCCCAGTCTGAAGACCCGATTGTGATGGACTCTGGCAAGCAGGCACAGCCGATGAGAATGAGGCAGATGGCAGGTCCTTTGCTCAGAGGACCACATTTTATCACAGTAGCAGCCCCAGAGAGCACCATGGCCCCTTGTCTTTCTCTGCCCTCTTTTCTGAGTGCTGAGGCAATTCTCCTTTTCCTTCTCTCCTTCTCCACCCACAAGCTTATTTAACTCAGTTTACAGAGCTTCAGTGGGAATGTGGGGATGGCGGGCTCTTCCTTGTGGCATCCACTCTGCAGTGGGTCAGTGTCTTAGTTTGCCTCTGTGATGCTGGGATAAACAGTGACTGAAAGCCCCTTGGGGAGGAAAGGGTTTGTTGGGCTTGCAGCTACAGTCCATTAAGGAAACCCAGGCGGGTCGAGGGTTGCTGTTTATCCCTGACATTCCCCTTTCTTCCCCCATGTCCTGAAAGTTCACAACTTCAGCTTACTTGCTGAGTCCTTCAGAAGAGGGAAGTGGTGTCAGCTTGACTGGGTTTGGAATCACCCAGAAGACACTCCTCTGAGTGTGCCTGTCTCTAAGCGGCCTAACTCAGGAGGGAGGATCCACTCTGAATGTGGGTGACACCATCCCACAGAGTGCTGGGTCAAACAAAAAGGAAGAGGAAACAGCCAGAATAGATGGGGTCTCTGGACCACCAGTCACAGTCAACTCTGTCTTCCTTAAGCCTTTGTCACAGCATCGAGGAAGAAAGTAATGGATCCAGAGCAGCTGCTGGTCAGGATGGAGGGCAGTCCCAGAATGGTGATGTCTTTTTTTGTTGTTGCTGTTGTTTTTTATGATTGTGCCATACTTGCTGTCTTAGTTAGGGTTTTTTAAAAATTTATTTATTTATTTTTTAACTGCTGTGAAAAGACACAATGACTACAGCAACTCTTACAAAGAAAACATTTCATTGAGGCGGTGGCTTACAGTTTCAGAGGTTCAGTCCATTATCATCATGATGGGGAGCATATAGGCAGATGTGGTGCTGGAGCTGAGAGTCCTCACATCTTGATAGGCAGGCAATGGGAAGTCGACTGGCTGTCACACTGAGTGAAGCTTGGGAAAAAGACCTCAAAGCCCGCCCCCACAGTGACTCACTTCCTCCAACAAGGCCACACCTACTCTAATAAAGCCACATCTCCTAATAGTTCCACTCCCTTTAGGGGCCATTTTCTTTCAAACCATCACTTTTGCCGGTGAGATGAAGGGGAGCCCCAGGTGGACACAGCATGGTCTGACAGCTGTCACCACTCCAGGAGAATTTTGGGGGTGAGCACTCCGTTGATCACAAACTGAACACAGAAGAGTGTGGTTGACTTTTCTTGGAAGGAACATAGTTATCATGCAGGGAGGAGTCTTTATTCAAAAGCACAGTGTTACTTAAGTTTCTATTGCTCTGATAAACACCACGACAAAGAACACCTTTGGGAAGAAAGGGTTTATTTTAGCTTACAGCTTGTAGTCCACAATGAAAGGAAGTCAGGGAAGGAACTCAAGGCAGGCACTTAGAGGCAGGAACTGATGCAGAGGACATGGAGGAGTGCTGCTTACTGGCTTGCTCTCTAAGGCCTGTTCAGCCTGCTTTATTATACAACCCAGGGCCGCCTGCTAAGGGCCGGCACTGCCCATGGAGAGATGGGCCCTCCCACATCAGTCACAAATCAAGAAAATGCCCCCACAGACTTGCTTATAGGCTAGTTTGATGGAGGCAATTCCTTGAGATCCCCTTTCCCCAATATGTGTAGGTTTGTGTCTAGTTGACAAAAACCAACCAGCACCCACGAGCTCCTCTTCCAGTCACCACGAGGCTGCTAAGGACAAGGCTGAACCGAGGGCCTGGGGGCTCAGGGTCCAGACAAGAAGGAACTAGGTATTGTGGTGGGAAACACCACTATGGATCACTGTTTTCATCTCCGGCCTCGTTTAAAGCAAATGTGTCTCCCAGTGACCTGCGGCTTGGTGAGAGTAGAAATTTACCACCTGCATCTGGTAGAATGGAGGAGCACAGTGGAGCTTGTGCACCAGCTAGGAGGTCTGAGGCTGTTCTGACATTCTGACTACCACTATTTTCTAGGTCTCAGGCTTGATCTCTGAGAGTCAGAGAACTTAGCTGGAGCTGACGACTGGGCCCCTGGCTACCCTCCGTGATTCTATCCAAGTCAGTGTTAAAATGTCTTGAAGACTACACCGCTGAAATTCAACATAACCCCTGGCTGTGCATTCCCCATCTGTTAAGCATAGAGAGTCATCTGGTATCTGGAGGTGAGGTTGGCAGCTGGCCAGACACACCCTGGCAGAGAAAAAGGTCTTTCCTGTCCTGGTGGCTTATGGGATTAAGGATCCAGTAAGGACTGAGATTCTATGGTTTATCCAATAAGTAATAATATAAGTTTATTCTCTACTCTGGTGAAGATTTATTTATTTATTTTTTGAGACAGGGCCTTATGTAGCCCAATCTAGCCTTGAGCTCATTATATAACCAAGAATGACCTTGAATTTCTCTTTTTTATACTTAATGTTATTTTAGATTATAATATAATTATAATATTTCTCCTTCCTTTTCCCTCCCTCTAAAGCTTCCATATACTCTTCCCTGCTCTCCTTCTAATTCATGGCCTTTTCCTTCATTAATTGCTATTGTATACACACACACACACACACACACACACACACACACACAGATGCACACATATGCACATGCATATTCCTAAATGTAACCAACTCAGTCCATATAATGTTACTTGTATGTATGTTTTCAAGGATGACTATCGGACACCGAAAAACCAGTTGGGGAGACTACCTTTCCCACTCCCAGCTCTACTCGGTTGTTTGTTTTAGAATATTATTTCAAGGCCTGTTACTTTTGTTTATGCTCTGGAACATTTGTTTAATGATGAAAAGATGTGTCTGATTAAATAAAATCCACCTGTGGAGGCTGAGTTAGCAACTAGCTGACAGGAAGTGGTGGGGGGAGCCAGGTGAAAAAGGGTTGATAAAGAGGAGTGAGGAGATGCACAGGGCTTTTTGGAGGACATGAGCAAGGAGAGGGGGTGAACTACTTGCTATTCAGCCTCTCTGAAGCGCAGAATTCACCTTAACCTTTGAATATTGAGTTCTTTAGAAAGACAGAGGTTTAGTTAAGACAGCTGTGGCTTAAAAGGCAGCAACCATTTAAAAAGGACAACAGTTGTTTGTAGTTCTTTGGTGTAGGGTTGAGGACTTTCCATGTCCACTTTGCCATGTCCATTGGTACTGCCCTTGTTTAGCTCCTGTATAGGCAGTCATGTTGGTGAGACTTTACTGGTGTAGTTTCTGACATTCCAGGAGGCACCATTACATAGTAAATTCTGATCCTCTGGCTCTTACAATCTTTCTGCCACCTCTGAGCTGAAATGTTCTCTGAGCCTTAGGTGTAGGCATGTCTTGCAGATGTATCCATTGGGACTGGGCTCCACAGCTCTGAATTTTGATTGGCTGTAATTTTCTATAGTGGTCTTCATTTGTTACAAAGAGAAGTTTTCTTGATGAAGTTTGAAGATTAAACTTACCTGTGGGCATAAAAACAAATGTTTAGATTGTTGTTAGGAATTATCCTGGCTTAGTAAATTAGTTGTTATCTAATCTTTGTGATCCATGACTTTACTAGTAGCTACCTAGGTTCCCAGCACCAGGCATGGTTTCCCTCTTTTTGAGTAGGTCTACAGTCCAATTAGAGAGACTGGTTATCACCAAAGTATGTGTACCACTATTACACCCTTAGGATTATCATTCCCTTAGGATCATTGATGTGGTTCATAGGCATTATAGCTGGGAAGGGCTATTGGTTGCCTCTCTCCTTTGGAAGAGGTGCCTTCTGGTACCCTGAAAGCTAGTTCTTGACCTTGAATTTCTGATCCTCCTCCTCCTCCTTCTTGAGTGCAGGGATTATAGGTATGATTTCTTTGGCATTAGGGATTAAAATCCAGGAGCTCATTCACACTAGGCAAGCACTCTACCAACCAAGCCACACCCTCAGCCCATTGGTGGAGACATAAGAGATCTTTGTCTTGAAGTTCATACTTGTGTGTTTCCCATTCTCCAGGTTAGGTATCTTGGTTCTCATAGCAACCCCAGAAGTTGGATCTCATCTGCCATTCTCATTTACAGACAAGTGGACTGAAGGAGGACATTTCAGATAATGTCAAGTTGTAACGGAGGTGGCATTCAAACCTCAGTGTCCAGCACTCTTTTGATCGGGCCAGGCATGATCTCAGCAGTGGGCACTGCAGAGCTGAGGCCTCAGGCTTAAAGCTTTGGCCAGCAGGAGCAGCACGCCATCAGAATTTAATATCTCCAGTTGGTTTTTACTGTGTTTGTTTTTACTTGAAATGATATTGATTTTCTATTTATAATACCAATAAATATTTTCCCCTAAAAGAAACTATATTTATGTAAATTAAAGTGAGTCTATTTTTTTAAAAAAAAGATACTAAGTTGTTATACTCATGGTATGTGGATATGGCAGACATATTGACTAGCAGGAGAGAGCTATTCCACTGCCACTGAGGCAGAGACTCAGGGCTGCGTGTTGACTGCAGAGGCCGATGATCTTGGAACCCAGGTTGAGTGGCAAAGAAGAAAGTTTCTATGGAACATGGGAGGAATGAAGGCATGGATCATGGCTAACCACAGCTGGGTTGAGTTTTAATGCATACTGGAAATGCCCATAATGTCTCCTTCCATGATAGTTGACCTGAAGCTGTCACTCTGTGCTGGGCCCTCTGCTCACTCAGCCATGTCAACCCTTTGATGCTGGTGATCAGTGGAATATGGACACCAGGTTTAGGAGATGGTACTTTGTCTTGTTCTCTCTCATCGTGTGGGGGTAAATGGCAGCAACATTGAAAAGGATGCTTGCTCTGAAGATCTAGGTTCAACCAGGAGAACACTGAGGACCTGGGACCTCAGCTGGTCCAGGATGAACCTATAGTACCCAGTATATAAATCTTAAGTGTTATTGCAATATGGGAGTGTATTTGTTACTGTCACAAAACTCAACCAATCTTGCTTGATAGACTCTCCTCATGCCTCCAGGTGGAAACCTAGGGAACAGGGTTGGGCTACAGCCTGGCCATGGCAATTTCTCCCTTGCAGATCCATCCCAGTGACAGCCACAGGATGCAGAAACAGCAAAGAGGAAACTATAGTAGGACAAAGAAAGGAAGGCATCCACAGCCCAGGGAAGCTCAGGGACCCTCTCTCATATTGCAAACAGCATCAGCACCACCTGCTAATTAAGATGCACACCCCACCTGACATCAAGCAGCCTTTTGTGAACTGTTAATTAAGATTTAATCAGTCACATATTTTATTCCTACTGAATTAAAGGATTAGTGTTCAGTTCTGGCAGGGTTCCCTTGTTTCTTGTCGATGGAAATCAATGTATTCGAACATAATTTAAAGAGAAGAAGCTTGTCCCCCTGGGAGGCCCCACTAGAGAGGCATCAGGCTGACACTGTGGATAATTCAGTGAGTCCAGCCAAAGTGGACTGATGGACAATGTTGTTAGTTCTTTCAGTGAGGGGCAGGAAGCACGTTTCTGATGGTGAGTTGGGGTTGTGTGATGAGAGAGCTCTGTGAGAAGATGGATGGGGAAGAGGTGTTCCTGCACCACCTCACATGGAGCTTCTAGGAAAAAAATCCATGAATTACAAGCTTTGTTCTTCTTGCCAGAGACAAGGAAAATGACCACAAAAATGCGAAGATGGGCACACGTGGGTGGGCACAGAAAGGAAGCTGTTGCTTGGAGTTTCCCTGGAGAGATAGAACAAATGTCTGTTCACCCCAAATAGAGCCCCCAATGACAGGCCACGTCAGAAAGCCCATCAAAGTCCAGTTTGGGTCAACAATGAACTTGTTGGGCTCATTGACAGAGCATGGGTGAGGGTTTGCTTTACAGGAGCGTGGGTGACCCCCAAACTGCGGCATCCTCATGAGGTCTCACCCCATTGTGGATGATGATTTCATGGAAGCTGCATTATAGAGTTCCACCCTCTTCCATCTCTTATGTAGTCTAGCATCTCCCTAAATCACTTGCCATGGAGGTTCGGGGTAGATGGGAAAAGGGTGCTGTGCTTCCCACCTCCCTTCTTCTTGGAAGTATTAGCAACGCCATTACTATTACCATAGACCCAGTTACTTCTGGATTGGTCTGCTCATTTTGTTGCTATGCCTACCAGATCAAGGTAATCTCTACTCTAAGATACCAATGGATGATTGTGTCATGTCTGGAGGGAAGAGGCCACACAAGAGAAGATTCTCATTCCCAACATCCTTTCAGGATCTAGCGAGGGTTGCTATTTACAGGGGATTCAGAAGGTACTTAATAAATGCAGGCTGTGTGGACAAGTACACAAAAATATAAATGTATTTTGAGACTGCTTATGTCTCATGACTAAGATATGTGAGCTCTGCACAGGTGCCCTGAGTCATGTCCCATAGTCATATGGCATTGAAACTTTTTCTTGAGCCAATTTGAAATGCAAGAAGAAGGCTGTGGATTTGGCTCAATGTCAGCACTTGCTGAGCACACACTAGGCCATGGGCTACATCCTCAGCACCTGAAAAACACATGAAACCAGCGAGTAACTAACACTTTTTTTCACTGTCAATGCTGGTGATATTGAGAACATTGGTATGCTTGCAGATGGAGGAGCAGTTGGCTAGATCCTCCAGGGCACAGGTATGCTTCCAGATACCAGAAGTTGTACCCTGGGAAAAATGGTGAAACAGGCATCAGATCCTTTGGGTAATGATGAAGTGAGACCAGGAAAGACCAAGTGATTGAACCTGGGCTAGGTGGCAGACATGGACCTAGGAGATATTTTTTTCTGATATTAAAAATGAAGAGCAAAGCCAGGTGTGGTGGGGGTCATGTTTTTAACATCAGCACTCATGAAGCAGAGGCAGGTGGATCTTTATGAGTGAAAGACCAGTCTGGTCTACATAGTTATTTACAGGCCAGCCAGGGCTCTTTAGCCAGACCCTGTCTCAGAGAGAGAGAGAGAGAGAGGGAGGGGATGCTGGCGCTGCTACAGACAGATGCTAAGAATACTCTAGTGACCAGGGAGACAGATCAGTTAATTCTGGCGTCACAGGATTGGGATGGCTTCCTACCCAACTTGTCAAACCTCCTCCCCCACTCACTCCTCCCCGTTTCCTCTGCCCCCACTTTTCCCCTTTCTCACACCCCTCCATCCTCTCTCTTCGTCTTATTTATGAGAACTATTATGGTTTGAGTGTGAAATGTCTCCCCACAGGCCCATGTATTTGAATAGTTGGTCCCTAGTTAGTGAGGACATTTTGGAAGGTTGTGGAACTTCGGGAGGTGGACCTTCAAGTGGGTTGTCTGGAGAAGGCCTTGAGTTTTATAGCCTGGACTCACTTTCTGTTTACTTCCTACTTCCTTACTGCAGACATGACACAACTAGCCTCCTTACGCTTTTGCCACTGGGTGTTGACCACTGTGATGGACTGTATGTCCCTCTAACCGTGGGCTCAAATAAACCCTACCTCCTGTAAGTTGCATCTTGGTAGGCATTTGGCCAATCAACCAGAAAAGTAGCTGATATGGAACATGTGTATTAATGCTGGTCTCTATCAGCCAAGGGGAAAGACACACTGCCTCTGTACATTTGGTCATGAAGAGACCAAATGTACAATTTTACACGGCCCTAAAAAAGTCATGTGGCAGAGGATCCGCTCCCCTCCTGGACTTGGCAGAGGATGTTTGGATGGGATTAGGGCCAGCACCGGTCAGGTAGAGATTAACTAACCCTGGTCCAAGCTGGGTTCTCAGGATTTGTTATGGCTCCAAATTGGGTTGGAAGGCAGAATTTCAGGCATGGCCAGGATAGTTCACATTTTCTCATCCTTAGGAGTTGTGGATGTGAATTGTCACTTCTATAGTGGTGTCTCACACATGGCACTGTTCCCGGGGCAAAGAACAGTAGATCACAGCAACCTGGATGGCCTAGAGCTCTGGTGGCCCCATGGGAGAAGGTAAAGGACAAGAGATTCAAAACGTGAGAGGGACATAGGTGAATCTTTTAAATATGATGCCCCCAATCCCAGAGAACTGAGTTTGGTTACTGGGATCCACATGGTAGCATGATAAAGAGAGTGGCAGACACCAAGGCAGTGTACCACTGGCCAACAACTACAGGGAAACTGGAACCACAGTCCTGCAGCTCGGAGCTTCCAGTAGGGTCCCCACCAAGTCCTTCAGAGTTGAGGCTGGTGTGTGATGTACAGCATTATTCTGCAAGACCCTGGGAGGTGTGGGTGTCTTCCATCTACGCTGATGAGCTACCTGCCCCCTGACAGTGAGGACATGTCCCCTTATCTGCAAAGTGACAAGCCTCATAATACTAGCCCCCAGGAACAGAAATTCCCAGAGTGACCTGTATCTGTAGTGTTCACATGACTGGCCACATCCAGGACATCATGAGGACCACGGGGATCTTCTGGGACTTGGGATTGCCATGCTGGCTTTACTTTCAACCCGGTCACACAAATGTCACTGATATCCCTGACTTCCAGCCGGGGCATCTACCGATAGCATATCCGAGAAGCTCCAATGATTGCAGCTTGTGGTTCTGGAGAAGAGACACCCCCCCCCTTCTCTGTGTCAAATCAGGACTGTGAAAAGAAATGAGAAAGTTCTAAAAATACAGACTGTGTGGAATCCCATTTTATGGTGGTTCTGGGCAGATTTGGGTTCGTGGTTCTGCACTGAGTGAGTGAGGATGCCA